>NC_140171.1:57720916-57775916 GCF_963971535.1 Notolepis coatsorum | reverse complement strand
GCGTGTATGCTGATGTGTGCGTATGTGTCTGGATGTATGTGGGTACGAGTGTATGAAAATGTGTGTACATGTGCATGTATGCTGATGTGTGCGTATGTGTCTGGATTTGTGTGTGTACGGGTGTATGGAAGTGTGTGTACATGTGCATATATGCTGATGTATCTGGATGTGTGTGTGTGTATTAAAGTGTGTGTACATGTGCTTGTATGCTGATGTGTGTGTTTCACGCGCGCACACTCCCTCTGCAGCAGCAGACAGTGCCTCGTCCGGAATGCCAGTCAGAATGCCGATTGGCTGGGAATGATCAAAGACGTCCTGGATCTGTGCTCCAACCACCCCGGGATTTACTGTCCCAATGATGACTGGGAGAGGGAATTAAGAAGAATGAATGCGGGAGAAGAGAGAGAAAGAGATGGGGGGCAGGCTGCCGGGCCTTGGCACTTACTGTGACTTTAGAGTAGACTAGGGCTAGGAGGAAATGAAAGAGGATGGGGGAGGTGGATTGGAAGCTGGAAATTAAAGCAAACTGGGTGAGCATGGCTGAAAGGGAAGAGGGAATAGAGAGATGACAGAGAAAATGAGGGAGTGAGAGAAGGAGATGAAGGGAGAAAAGGAGTTGAGAAATAGAGAGAGCGAGGGAAGGCACAATGAGTGAAAGTGAACAGAGAACTAAGAACCCTTGGGCTGAAAGATCCTCAGCAACTGTGGAGGTGATTTTACCTCCTTGTCCCCTTCTCTCTCTCTCTCTCTCTCTCTCTCTCTCTCTCTCTCTCTCTCTCTCTCTCTCTCTCTCTCTCTCTCTCTCTCTCTCTCTCTCTCTCTCTCTCTCTCTCTCTCTCTCTCTCTCTCTCTCTCTCTCTCTCTCTCTCTCTCTCTCTCTCTCTCTCTCTTCTCTCTCTCTCTCTTCTCTATTCTAGCAGTACACAGAGAGAGCAAAGATGACCATGCAGGAGAGGAAAGTGAGCAGAAGAATGGAGTTAGAGCAGGAAGGGAAAAGAGGAGAGAGAGATGGAGGGTTAACTAAAGACCTTAGGCTTCAAAGAGGTTGGGAGAATACCTTTCCCAGATAGCAAAAGGTGTTAATTCAATGTTGATTTATGGTCAAAATGCTTGATTTTTGGTTAAGGTCGACGATTGATGGTGAATCACCCATTAACCGCTGAAGCAATTGACTAATGTTGAAAACATATCATTGAATCAATATTGTTTTGTGGTTGCATTTTAATGATTGAAATGCCAATATCTAATAAATGTTGAATCAACGTATGCTGTTCAACGTATGCTGTTTGTCGTCATTACGTTGGACCGATCCGAATTCCCCCCCCAATTTAAACAGATATGGTACGTCCCAGCATGCAGCTGAGCACTCTCTCAATGTGAACTGCATGGCAACAGAACAGCACGTCTGGTTCCCCCGGATTTGATTCTACTGAGTGCTTTACAGTAAGTTTTGGCTATATTACTTTTATCTTAACTGTGTTCTGTGAAAAATAACGTTATTGTGAGTGTGACCAGTGGATCTTGACGGCGTTGTGCATGTGCTTATGCTGCAGTTTGGTAGGTAAATATATATATACGTCAACTATACGTCAAGATAAATATTCATGAATATTCGTTAGCGTGTGCTTAATATAACTCTGGAGAGTGTGCAAGTGGAATCGTACGGTTGTTTAAGTTATTTCGATGTAAATATTCTAGCGCCAAACGAATAGAAATTGCGTGGTCCAATTGCGTGCGTTGGTACTGAATGACGTTGTGCGACTCAGCCAATCAAAAGCATGCTTATTGGGTGAACAGGAAGTAGTCAAGGAAGCACGCGCTAGCTGGCCTAGTAAACACGTGGATCCGTAAATGCAACGTTGCCTACCAGACAGCGGGACCGCGTGTTTCTTTTTGTATGGCTGTTCAAACTAATTTTACAGTTCTGCTAGCTACATGCAGTATTTAGCGAGCTGGGTTAGCCGGTTAGTTGGCTTTGAATCCCGGCTGCGGCTAGGTAGCCAGCTAGCTAAATGCACTGCGACGGTGATGTCACCAAACAAAATGGCGGCGCCCATGTTGATAAAGCGCTTCACATAACAAATCGTTTTTTCTTAGAAACTGCTTATTTTTATAACGTGATTTTTTTCTGTGGCTTATCTAAATACTAATTTGATGCTATGACTATGTTTATATCGCTATATGCTTCATCTCCCCTTGCACTCTTTCTAAGTTGGTTAAGGTTAGAGTTTGTCTTAGAGCATGGCGATAGAACGCCAGGTAGTTTGCAGGCTGTTTGGCGTGCCACTGGTCCTGCTAATGTTGAATGAATGAATGAAAACTTTATTTAACAGATTGCAGAAGGGGTACAATACAATATGGCTCAATACACACAATTGTTAAGGGGATGCAGACCAGAGAAAGACGTTTTTGTCTCGTTTACATCAGGGTCCCCCATTTTCAATTCATAGTGACATTTATGACATACACATGATGACATTTATGGCATAGGGAGGGACATGCATGACATACAGATAGTATATAGTTAGACGTTTGGTTATATGCACGGTATTTTCTAATGAACAATATAACAATAATATAATAATGAACTCTCTTGATATTGATCAAAATGTAGAATTATGCAAGCGTTTCACCCTGCACATTGCAATGCAGAACATTAATCAGGACCCTCCCCCCTTTTTTCTTTCTTTTTCCAGAATCACGTACCAGTTTCAAGAAGCCGCATGTTGCAGCAATTGAAGCAAAGACTTAATTGTTCTAGCCAAGTAAATACCACAATTTATGTACCATTACATTGACTATATAGTTAGACGTTTGGTTATATACATGGTATTTTCTAATGAACAATATAACAATAATATAATAATGGACTCTCTTGATATTGATCAAAATGTAGAATTATGCAAGCGTTTCACCCTGCACATTGCAATGCAGCACATTAATGTCGACCCTCCTCTCTTTTTTCTTTCTTTTTCCAGAATCACGTACCAGTTTCAAGAAGCCGCACGTTGCAGCAATTGAAGCAAAGACCTGTTCTAGCCAAGTAAATAGCACAATGTATGTACCATTACATTGACTACAGCACCTCATCACTATGTCATCTTATTCTCGGGCTAAAAGACGTAGAGTCAACAAATTAGTGAGAGAGACAGAGCAGGCTATCCTCACTGATTATAAGTTAATTGTTGCTGCTAATTCAAGGACAAACCATCACTCTTTAGAGAACACAGATCCTGTCACAGCCTATACTGAGTGCCTGCTCGATTTACCAAAGACAGACTTGCCACTAGATTTAACAACTAGATCAGACTTGCCACTAGATTTATCAACTTCAGACTTGCCACTAAACAGACCACTAACTATCAGTGATCAAAGTGAAAATATTGACTCACCAGGTGAGTCAAATGCACATTTTGAAAGTATAGCTGGGGATGACGAAATTGAACCTGAACATGTCTTTGACAGTGATGAGCATAATGAAGATTTCCTCATGACAAGTTTAAAATATTGGGCAACATCCTATTCAGTCTCTCTGGTTGCACTATCATCTTTGCTGTCCTTTTTGAAGATGTTTCACCCCACCCTTCCTAAAGATGGAAGAACATTGCTAGGAACACAAAAACATGTGCCTCCCACTAAGATTGAAGGGGGAGAATACTATCATTTTGGTTTAGTCAAAGGGGTGCTTTCACGGTTGGCATGTTTGATTTTACCGGCAACTCTGACAACTCTTAATTTACAGTTTAATATAGATGGTTTACCTTTATTCAAAAGTTCTAAACTTCAGTTTTGGCCCATACTTGGAAGTCTCAAATGTGACTACACAAAGTCCCCATTTGTTGTTGGCATTTTTTGTGGCCTAAGCAAGCCAAAGAGTGTTTTTGAGTACCTAGAGCAGTTTGTCAAAGATCTTCAGAATGTACTGTCTAATGGCATTATTTATAATGACAAGCAATTTGATGTACAGATTTCTTCTTTCATTTGTGATGCCCCGGCTAGAGCTTATATTAAGCAGACCAAGGCATTTAATGGCTATTCTGGTTGTGACAAGTGTTTTCAGGAGGGTGTATGGAGAAATAAAATGACATATCCTGAAACAAAAGTCAGACTTAGGACAGACTCCAGTTTCTCAGACATGGTTGATGAGGCACATCACAATGGGACGAGCCCTTTAACAGGTTTAGTTAAGATGGTTTCTATGTTTCCAACTGATTACATGCATCTCTGTTGTCTCGGAGTTACAAGGAAACTGCTTAATATATGGTTAAAGGGGAAGAATTTGGCAACAAGGGTCCCTTCCAAAACTGTACAAGCCATTTCAGGTAAACTGCTAAAGCTACGTCCCTACATGCCTTGTGAATTTAACCGTAAACCAAGGGAACTGTCAGAGTTAGATCGCTGGAAAGCTACTGAGTTGCGATCCTTCATGTTGTATTGGGGTCCTGTTGTTTTGAAGGATTCCCTCCCCAGTGAGCTGTATGACAACTTCATGTTGTTTTCTGTTGGAATGTACTTGTTGCTGTCCCCTAGTATTTCTGAGGAAATGTTGGCCTTTGCGCACAAGTTGATGGTTTCTTTTGTTGAACACTTTGGGACAGTGTATGGAAGAGGTGAAATTGTGTACAATGTAAACCAGCTTATTCATTTGGCTGAGGAATACAGGAAGTTTGGCACTCTAGATAATATCTCAGGATTCCCTTTTGAGAACTATCTTGGACAAATTAAGCATCTTCTACGCAAGCCACATCAGCCTCTACAACAGGTAGTGAAAAGGTTGTCTGAAATTCCACATGTTGGATCCCCATGTCCCACAGATGATCCAATTTTGCGTAATATTCACACTGATGGGCCTGTCCCCCCACAGTTTACTTCTTCACAACAGTACAGGAAGGTCTCCACTCATCGGTTTACTTTGTCCACAAAGAAAGGAGACAATTGTATTGAGGTTGGAGATGGATTTGCATTAGTAGAGAATATTCTTAAATCAGAGGAAGAGGTATATATAATTTACAGAAAGTACAGACACAAACAGCCATACTACATGTATCCCTGTGAATCATCATACATTGGTACATACAAGGTCAGTGGCTTGCAAGAAGATATAGGGATAGGTAAACTTCGCTATATTAAGCGCAAATGTCTTCTCTCTCCAGACGGAGATGGTGCCATTGCAATACCACTACTTCATTTAACAGCATAACCATACTGCCCTACAAAGCTAAAGTGCAGTAACTATATTGACACACTGACTCTAACGTCGGATTTCGGGGCATAACTTACCTCATTAATAAATACACAATTAGTACAATATTACATGTACACAGATAACATGTTTGGCTGGCCAATTGAAACGCTTAAAGGAAAACTCCAACATTTTGTGAAATTAGCTTATTTAACATCTTCCCTGGAGTTGGACAAGAAGATGCATACCTTTTTCGTCTCTCTGCATGCTTTGGGCTTAGGGAACGCCTGGACCGTTAGCCTAGCTTAACTTCATCACTGGAAGTGGGGCAGACATCTAGCCTAGTTCACTACAGTCAGGAAATATACTCCAAATACAACTCCCAAACGTTCCTGTAAACATGTTGTGACCTGTGTGTTTACCCCGTCTCCCAGTCACACAAGTCACACGAGTCTCCCAGTCACATGAGTCTCGTGTGACTGGGAGACTTGTGTGACTTGGAGACTTGTGTGACTTGTGTGACTTGGAGACTTGTGTGACTTGTGTGACTTGTGTGACTTGGACTTGTGTGACTTGTGTGACTTGTGTGACTTGGAGACTTGTGTGACTTGGAGACTTGTGTGACTTGTGTGACTTGGAGACTTGTGTGACTTGTGTGACTTGGACTTGTGTGACTTGTGTGACTTGTGTGACTTGGAGACTTGTGTGACTCGTGTGACTTGGAGACTTGGACTTGTGTGACTTGTGTGACTTGGAGACTTGTGTGACTTGGAGACTTGTGTGACTCATGTGACTTGGAGACTTGTGTGACTGGGAGACTTGTGTGACTTGGAGACTTGTGTGACTCGTGTACAATATTACATGTACACAGATAACATGTTTGGCTGGCCAATTGAAACGCTTAAAGGAAAACTCCAACATTTTGTGAAATTAGCTTATTTAACATCTTCCCTGGAGTTGGACAAGAAGATGCATACCTTTTTCGTCTCTCTGCATGCTTTGGGCTTAGGGAACGCCTGGACCGTTAGCCTAGCTTAACTTCATCACTGGAAGTGGGGCAGACATCTAGCCTAGTTCACTACAGTCAGGAAATATACTCCAAATACAACTCCCAAACGTTCCTGTAAACATGTTGTGACCTGTGTGTTTACCCCGTCTCCCAGTCACACAAGTCACACGAGTCTCCCAGTCACATGAGTCTTGTGTGACTGGGAGACTTGTGTGACTTGGAGACTTGTGTGACTTGTGTGACTTGGAGACTTGTGTGACTTGTGTGACTTGTGTGACTTGGACTTGTGTGACTTGTGTGACTTGTGTGACTTGGAGACTTGTGTGACTCGTGTGACTTGGAGACTTGGACTTGTGTGACTTGTGTGACTTGGAGACTTGTGTGACTTGGAGACTTGTGTGACTCATGTGACTTGGAGACTTGTGTGACTGGGAGACTTGTGTGACTTGGAGACTTGTGTGACTCGTGTGACTTGGAGACTTGGACTTGTGTGACTTGTGTGACTTGGAGACTTGTGTGACTTGGAGACTTGTGTGACTCGTGTGACTTGGAGACTTGGGCTTGTGTGACTGGGAGACTTGTGTGACTTGGAGACTTGTGTGACTCGTGTGACTCGTGTGACTTGGACTTGTGTGACTTGTGTGACTTGGATACTTGTGTGACTCGTGTGACTTGGAGACTTGGACTTGTGTGACTTGTGTGACTTGGAGACTTGTGTGACTTGGAGACTTGTGTGACTCGTGTGACTTGGAGACTTGGACTTGTGTGACTTGTGTGACTTGGAGACTTGTGTGACTTGGAGACTTGTGTGACTCATGTGACTTGGAGACTTGTGTGACTGGGAGACTTGTGTGACTTGGAGACTTGGGCTTGTGTGACTTGTGTGACTTGTGTGACTTGGAGACTTGTGTGACTTGTGTGACTTGGAGACTTGGACTTGTGTGACTTGTGTGACTTGGAGACTTGTGTGACTTGGAGACTTGTGTGACTCATGTGACTTGGAGACTTGTGTGACTGGGAGACTTGTGTGACTTGGAGACTTGTGTGACTCGTGTGACATGGAGACTTGGGCTTGTGTGACTTGTGTGACTTGGAGACTTGTGTGACTTGGAGACTTGTGTGACTCATGTGACTTGGAGACTTGTGTGACTGGGAGACTTGTGTGACTTGGAGACTTGTGTGACTCGTGTGACATGGAGACTTGGGCTGAATGACTGAATGAATGACTTTATTTGACAATATAAAAAATAAACATGTGACAGAAGAGCACAGTCGGGATATACTGCCAAGGATGTAACACAAAAAAGCTCAGAGCTTATTTCCATTGTGGTCCTTGTAGGGGGGTGGGGGAATGTGACTTGTGTGACTTGGAGACTTGTGTGACTTGTGTGACTGGGAGACTTGTGTGACTTGTGTGACTGGGAGACTTGTGTGACTTGTGTGACTGGGAGACGTGGTAAATACACAGGTCACAACATGTTTACGGGAACGTTTGGGAGTTGTATTTTGATTGTATTTGGAGTATATTTCCTGACTGTAGTGAACTAGGTTAGATGTCTGCCCCACTTCCAGTGATGAAGTTAAGCTAGGCTAACTGTCCAGGCGTTCCCTAAGCCCAATGCATGCAGAGAGACGAAAAAGGTATGTATCTTCTTATAACTCCAGGGAAGATGTCAAATAAGCTAATTTCACAAAATGTTGGAGTTTTCCTTTAAATGCTTCAAAAATGCAATGTGTGCGGGCTAATTAGGAGGCGGCTGTTACAAAGGGTCAGATTAAACCGAATATATATATATTTATTACTTGAGATATATTGTATAGTATTTGTATATCGTCTGATATCCCTTGTATATTCTTTGTACATATACACGGAATATCCCTTTACCTAGTACAGGCCAGACCATAATATTCGTTCTCCTATTGGACAGCGACCCCCCTAGGCGCCACGGCCATACCCCCAATGTCTAGTTCAAAGTCACCGCTAAGACGTATAAATACGTTGCAGGTGGATACAGCAGTTAGTTACCCCAATAAGTTGAAGCCTTCACCACGATACAACGTGCTGTGAAGTGTGCCCGTTTTGACCCAAAATAGAGCCTTGAGACCGCGTGCAAATTGATAGCTGAAGTGTCAGAGTTTAACGCTGTATCGTCGAGTTTGACCTATTCTATTATTAAGTATTAGTCTATTATGTATAGTGTATCGTGCGGCTACCGTTCTACAGTGACCAGCATTACCAACGTTTCATCGTACCGAGCTAGTGTGCTTATCCAGGCTGGGCGGCCTAACCTTGTGCCGCCATCCGAGGAGCCCTAGACGAGAACCGTGTGGATATGTACACTGGATAACCTACACCGACGACTACAGACAGAAATAAGGCTGGTACTATAGATTATTCACCTTACGTATAAATACGTTGCAGGTGGATACAGCAGTTAGTTACCCCAATAAGTTGAAGCCTTCACCACGATACAACGTGCTGTGAAGTGTGCCCGTTTTGCCCCAAAATAGAGCCTTGAGACCGCGTGCAAATTGATAGCTGAAGTGTCAGAGTTTAACGCTGTATCGTCGAGTTCGACCTATTCTATTATTAAGTATTAGTCTATTATGTATAGTGTATCGTGCGGCTACCGTTCTACAGTGACCAGCATGTGGCGACGCCAAAAGAAAACGTTTTGCCAAAGCACCTGATGTGGGTTTCCCAGGTATTGATGCAATGCATTTATTTTATATAGGCACTTTGGAAATGATCACTGCTACAGTTAATAATAATAATAATAATAATAATAATAATAATAATAATAATAATAATAATAATAATAATAATAATAATAATAATAATAATAATAATAATAATAATAATAATAATAATAATAATAATAATAATAATAATAATAATAATAAACAGTTAAACAAATTAGTCTGACCATGTACCGACAAATTGAGCATTTTAATTTGATTGGACTTCTGCATTTCTTGCAGTTATTCTATAGTTGGCCCAAAATATATACATTGTGAATAACATGCCAACTAAAATATGTTGTAGGACAGACTCCAAAATCGAGCCGGTCTCGTAAGGCGCTAAGATCCGGCAACCCTCCAGTTGTTGGCCAAGAGCCTACAATGAATGGTATGTTGCTATGAATGTTAAAATGCCAACTAGATGACTGTTTAAACATGATTTGTAGCATCTTCAATTCTCACCCTGGCTTACCTTTTTTAGATTCTTTGGATGGTGGCATGATCTACAGCTATTTAGATTCGTTGCAGACTCCTGATCCAAATAACAGTAAGTGAACCCATATCTGTGTTCTTGTGAGGAGCTTGCTGGCAGGTCGCTGGCATCATGCATGCAACAGAATACATGTTTACAATGTGCATGCCAGCCCACTACAAAAATTCAAAGCCTTCACAACTTGCAAGCAATGTCACAATAAAAATGTGTAGTTGTACATAATGCTTTTATATTGAGCACAATTTCCACCATGTTTGAGTCGCAACTTATTTTACATTTCCCCTTTGTAGATCTGGTTACTAGCAACTACCGGCAATCGCTAACTCAACATAATGGTGAGTTATCAAGCAATCTCATAACATAATATTCTGGCATGTTTAAAATATCTGTATTGTCTCGCATTGTCTTTGATATTTTTATTAAAGTAGTATTTGGCAGTGCACGTGAAATCAGCTGAATGGAAATCAAACATTTTCTCACATGGGGGATTACAATAGCGTCATTTGCTAATAACTTTGTGTATTTCCTACTGTGTTTCAGCCGAGATGCCAGGATTTGATATTGTACAGTATCACCAGCAGCAGCAGGCCTCACATGTCTAGCAGCTGCAAGATCGACAAAGTGCAAGTAGTGGTATGATACTGTACTCTTTCAGTAACAGTGTTTTGAGAGACGGGGATACAACTCCTTACACCCCTTCCTGACATAGAGCGACGCGAGCGAGCGAGAAAAAGTGATTAAAATGTATTCGTTTCAATCAGACTATCCTGACCTGCCGCGAGCGACAGTGAACTGAGCAGCGATGTCGTTCACCCCTCTAATATTCGCTCGCTGTGTCTCTAGTTGAGCGATTACGCGGCCGAGTCCCGCCCCTAAACACTTTTTATTGGTCGAGAATCCAGGTAACACACACTCGGACACGCGCTGCGTCATATCAGGACAGTGTCGTGTGCGATTTCGTCTCCAGTTCGCTCGCTTGCTGCCTGTCAGGAACCGGTGTTAGTGATTATGACATGTATGTTAATTTGGCTGACAAGTCAGATTTTGTATTTTTAAATATAATGATTTGTTTCTACAGGGATGTCGGGATGCAGCTCGGGGCAATACTACAGTCCCCCTGGTCTCTCACAACATGCACAAAATGGTATGCCATTTTAGAGGGAACTACCACCAGTTTGATCCAATGCAGTCAAACTATAGTGAAATATATAACTATGATTTTGTTTCTACAGCGATGTCAGGACACAGCTCAGGGCAATCTGGTGTTTCACAGCGTAGACAGATGGCCGGCGATGACGGGCAGCTTATGAATGGCAAGTCTATTGGACATGGTGTAATTCCTCGTGTGATTTGCTGCTTATTTTTATTTCTCACTTAATGATTTTAACTCTTCTTCTGAAGACCTTACCATCCAGAAGAATAATTCAATGCTTGCTGAATTACTTGTCGTGGTGAAGGATCTATCCAGAGATGTGCAGTTCATCAAGACCGAGTTGGCTGAGGGCAACATATCTGGTGGGACCAGGGGACACGGGGTGGCCACCACAACCACTATGCTCCCCTTCCAGCTGCCAATCGCCAGTGAACAAGACTTCAATGAGGCAGAATCATTACTGATGGAGCAATCAGTCCGTCAAAAGATGGTAATTTATTGAACTGCATTCATTTATCAAATGTAGATCGTTTCAGTGTGGTCTTGTTCAGGGGAAAAATGTGTTTAGCACTTTCTAGTTCAAAACGTGTTAGAGCTTGTATATCTGCTATTCATGAAACGTTTTGAAATTGTTCAAATATACCGTTTACATATGGATAGGAGGGTTAATGTGGTTAAACCTAATGACTGGCATGGGCTGGAATATCAGTGCATGCATAAAGTGTGTGTATAAACAAGTTGGTTGCTCTGTGTTCATAAAATAAACGTTATGCTGTTTCTAACGCAGGGCCTTCATTTTCTTCTCTCTGATTTCAATTTCTCACCTGGCTTTGGTAGGAGGCACCAATTCAGAGAACCTGATCAGACTGATGTTGAAAACTGCTATGACCAACGCCCTGGCCAGTGGGTTCAACTGGGCTGGAAAGAAAGACAAGCGTTGTTCAGAAAGCAAGAAGCCATTCAAGCACACCACACTACAAGCCTGCATGTTTGGTGAGCTTCCTCCCCTGCAAACTACTTCATAGGTTAAGTTTAGGTAGTGAGGTGGTGATGCTGGTGATGCTGGTGATTCAGAATATAATTATGCTGTTGCAAAAACTTAAAAAAAAAGTGTTATGTTGGAATAAAGTGATGAAAGTGCAACCTATAAGAAATGGACAACGTAATTGGTGAGCTTTAGAGGTGCATGGATACACATTGTATTGCCTAGATGGTGTCAGGCTAGGCGATTGCTTAATTCTCTTTCCTGTCCAGTCTAACTGGATGCTGACTGTAGCTTGTTACTGTAGACCTACAGAGTGAGTAATTGAGTGATTAAAAAAAATCGCACTCGTGTGAAGTGAGGGGTGCTCTTATCATCGTACATCATCTCACCCACCTCTCTTCCTCACTTTTTTATTTTTGTGTCTATCAGCTGCTGCTCGACAGTTTGACCCCAAGCTGACCGACCAGGACTACAGCGAAACTGTCAAGAAGTGGCTTCGTTATGCGCCAGACCGGGAGGGAGGCATCTCAAGGAACCGAAGTGACCCAAACTTAAGTCAAGCGAACCAGAGTCAAACTTAGGGTACCCCAGCACAGCACACACTGTTTCCCTGGTTCATACAGTACAAGGAATTACCCTCATGGACACTGTTCTTCCATGGACGGCATCTACTTGAATGACTTGCTTCAGCCTGTTCTTGGAACCGAAGTGACCCAAACTTAATTGTCAAGCGAACCAGAGTCAAACTTGGGGTACCCCAGCACACTGTTTCCCTGGTTCATACAGTACAAGGAATTACCCTCATGGACACTGTTCTTCCATGGACGGCATCTACTTGAATTACTTGCTGCTTCAGCCTGTTCTTGCAGTATTTTTTTTATTTTTTTTTTATTTTAACCTTTATTTACCCAGGGTAGGTTCGCTGAGCACGGATGCTCTTTTTCAGCTACGCCCTGCTTCACATTCACAGAGTTCCATTCACACCTGGGAGCTGCCCAGGCCTAACAAAATTAATAGTTGGTTTCAGGTTGCCGACCGACCCTGCCGATTTAGGTGCGACCCAATATATTTTATGAGTTTTTTTTTTTTTTTTTTTTTTTTTTTTAATAAAGTTTCATAGAAATCTTAGTCAAACATTTAGTATTATGGATATTAAACATGCTGGCAGAGTACATGCATCCATGTTGTTGTGAACATTTTAATTAAATAAAGAAATTCCCTATCCATAGTCACCGTGGGAAAGAATAAAATAAAAAAATTCAATAAAATAAATTCCCTACCTACCCATGGCCAAACTGACAACCAACCTGAAACCAACTATTAATTTTGTTAGGCCCCAGTACAACCACAGTCTGACACTGTTGGCCACTGAGCAACTCCACTGGAGCAGTTGGGGGTTTAGTGCCTTGCTCAAGGGCACTTCAGCGGTTGGTGTTAAGGGTATGGGAGAGAGTTATATGGGAGAGAGTTATAGAAACATTAGGGGTGTAACGGTACACAAAATCCACGGTTCGGTACGTACCTCGGTTTTGAAGACACGGTTCGGTATTATTTTCAGTATTTTCATTTATCTATTTATTTAACTGTATTAAACAATATAAAATGAATTGGCCATAATTGACTGAGCAAACTAATGCTTACTGCTGTAACCTACTAATATCACTTAAGTAAATCTGAAGATTATGATATAGCAGATGCCTTGGAGGATAAGTCGTGGACAACTGTAGATCATCTAAGCTCCACTGTGTTTAAATTCAAATCCTATGCCATTGTTATTTAACCCTTGTGTCTGAAAACTAAAGTATTATACTCTTATTAGGGGACTAAATTGAAAAACTCCATAAAAAGATTATGTTGAAATAATTTCCCACTTTCTTTTCCATAAATATTTTATTCAACTTCAGCCCTGATCATAACAATTTTTTATATTATTTTTGTAATGAAATACTCCCACTTTTCTGAAAAGAGTTGTTAAATATGACAAAAAAAATTATATGTGGTGGTTATGATCGGGCTGAAGTGGAATAAACAATTTATGAAGAGTAAAAAAAAAAATACAAGATAATTAAAAGATTATGCCACATATTATGTTGGCTACAAACATAATCACTGCAAAGTTATCAAACAAATACGAATCTGATCAGACACAAGGGTTAAGTTGTTGTTCCCTTTCTAATTTCCTCAAACATCTAGTCTAGTTAATGTGATCAATATTATTTGACAATTGATGCTTTTTGTTGGACATTTCAGTCAGTAGTGAGCTCATACTTTGAGCTCATAAATTTATAGTTAAAATGATTGAGACAACGCAATCTTGTCTTCGTTGTGCATGAATGCGTGTGCTCACCACACACAATATGTGTGTCACTATTCTGGCAGTGGCTATATATGTATTGTTAATGAAAGCCTGTTATAAGGTCTGTTATTTTTTTTGTGTAAAAGGTATGGTCACTGGAAGTATGATACCCTAGAAAAAAATTAATTTTCATATTAAAGCCATGTTGTCATTTTTGTTCACACATTTTTGGAAATATGGTCATATAAGAATTTTATTATTATTTATTTAACAATAGTGTGTTTAACAGCAGGAAAAAAACATGTAATGTTATGATGTATACATATCAGCAGCAATATTTTAATGTAAAATGTACATTCATCAGTATTGATTCCTTAACTTTACAAGTTACAAGTAGATGTACAAGTTACAAATGTACAAGTAGAGTACCATTTAGATTATGGTTGAATAAACATTGATGTCTAACATTGATTCAATATAAAATCAACTAAAATGTGCATGTAGATTACCATTTAGATGATGGTTGAATCAACATTGATATAGTATCAGTTATGGTTGACACCTAACGTTGATTCAACATGTAAGTCATAGACAACGATCTGTATAATTTCGATGTCAGACTTCAACATAGATTCAATATTTCTGCCGAACCCTATTTCAACGTTGATTCACTCATTTTTTGCTATCTGGGTTCTCTATTCTTTGTCTCCCCATCTCCCCTCTCTTCCTTCTCTCTCTTTCTTTAATTTTTTTTCTTTCCATGTCCCAAGACTCTTGCATTCTATAATATTCTCTCTCTCACCATTTCCCCCCTCCTCACTCTCTACTTATCACCTCTCTCTCTGATTTACACCTGTGCCACGAGGGAGGAGGGCGTTGTATGTACCCTATATAGAAAATATAGCTGAGATACAAGTGTCTGAAGCTAAATAGTTAGTTCAACTAACTTCAACATTGCGTTACGCAGCCAGAAAGAAATTTGGGAATAAGGATGGATATCAGAATGTGGCTTTGTAAGAAAAAATGAAACACTGTAGAGCGCCCGGCAGAGGCCAGTAGTCCTAGCAGAAGCAAGGATCACCAAGCCCGAACGTAATCAGCTAGCTCCACCTTCCCACAACAAGCTAGCTCCACCTTCCGACAACAAGCTAGCTCCACCTTCCCACAACAAGCTAGCTCCACCTTCCCACAACAAGCATGGTCAGCAGAATGCCCCCCCCTGACTGCTCCTGCTGGCCTTGGGACAGAAGAGCCAGTTCAGTTGCACCTACAATCTTACTGGATATTTAATGGAAGGGAGTGGCTGGAATATTCAGTAGTTGCTGATGCAACCTTTTTCAGTTTAGTATTGGGTCTAGTGCTAATGCCAACAAATCCCCCACCGAAAACCAGCTTCTCTAACTGGAAATCTGCGATGGATAGCACCCATGGTTTTGAAAGACAGGCATACAGCAAGAAACATTTGAAATGCAGTGCACTCTGGAAGGAATACTGTGCTTGTAGTGCCACAGGAGCTGGAGTCTCCACACTAGTCAATGAGGGGTAACTGGCAAGGAATCACTTATATCTGAGTGCGATCATGGATATCATTGAGTTCCTTGTTACACACCAGCAACCGCTGAGGGGGACCTTGGATGCTTTGGAGTCAAGAGGGGAGGAGGGGGGAAGTGGAAATTTGTTGTCTATAGCCCTATTTGCACTGGACTAGTGTCACAGGTTGACATTGATCGACCTGGACCTGAAAAGAACTTAGTAGTAGGTTCCCAAACACAGACAAATAAGATGAAGGAATAGCAGGATATACTTTATTACAAATTATATTCAGTTTTACAAGCAAAGAAGTATAGGAAATGTCCCTAAAGCTAATCTGCCGTCCTGGCCAGGTGCCAAAAACTTGGTGCAGGGGAAAGGGGTAGACTGACCCTAGCAGTATACGAGTCATTCCACCAATCCGGTCCGATTTGAGTCCCTCTGATGTTTTTAAGTGTCTTTTATCTAATCAGTTACCAAAATGTGCTTTGAAATGCTATTTATTTCAGTTGCAATGTCCTCTTTAACACTATGACGACCGGCGTGGCCGCGGATTTAGGCCTCAGAGGACAGCAGAAAGTAAACAAACCGATGTACTTTCAAAGAGCTTTATATATCATTTATAGTATTGCTATCTGTCCATTCTCATTGTCACTTGAGTGCATAAACCGTGCCTTCATAATGGCTTAAAGAAAATAAAAATCCATCGGTTGGTTGTCATTTTATAGCGTCGTGAATATAAGGTATAACACACTTTTCGTCTAGGCTTTTTACCCGGGAGCTAGATAATAGGCTAAACGTTGGCGCCGTTATATCAAACGCCATTTCTGCTGTATATATACGAATGAAATAAAACAAACTGCGTGCATCCGGACTATTACAGAGCATCTATGGATGAAATGGGGGCGGCGGGGAACGCCGATTACTATTATTAATCTGCAATACAGTGTGCGTTCAATATAGCATTTTCATTGACCAATCACGTTACGTTATAAAACAATGTCCAATCCAGCTGTAATTTGAGGTAATATTATCCTACCGTCAGGCCATGTGATCGGCGGCAGCATTTCCTCACCACTCATCAGATTCTGGTAGATCGATATGCACATTGGCTCATCATAAATCCCATTATTCCACGCTGAAAAAACCGCTTGCCAAACTAATCCAAGATGGAGGATGTTCGGCTGGGATCAAGGAACTATGATCCGCCCACAGAATTGTACTTAAAAAAAAATTGTATTCACAATGATACTGCAGTGGAGCGATGGCGCCCCTAAGCAGGTTTGGCCGGTACTGCATGTTTCGAAAATCAAATATCTGAAAAGATGCTGGTAGTGGATCAGGTACCTAAGAAGCGCTATAAATATGGAATAAAACAATAACAACTCGTCACGTATATACTCGTGGCTCTGGTCCACATCACGCTTTTTCAAAACACGTATATACGTGGACGGACGCCATAAAGTGTAAAAACATTGCATGAATGTAATCTTTTTTATTATGCATTATGTTGTTATTTCAGTTGACACCATGTATTTTGACATGTCCCTGGTGGCATTTCATGAAAATGTATTTGGGATATGACCAAGAAAATCTGTAAAAAGTCCATACTTTTTTCCATGAACAACACATCCATCTGTGCTGTTAATGCTGGTAATGATTTATTTCAAAATAAATGAATAATTATTAATTAAAATAACATTATTCAGTCTGTCCCTCAGTAACCCTCAACCCCGTTACACTGAGCATTCTCCCCCCCACAAAAATAATGGTTCAATCCATAGAAGCATGTGAAACAGGAAGTGACAACTATGTCTTTTGGAAAACACAAAACCAGGAACAGGCAAGTAGCTACCTCATTGTACTATGTTTTCATTCATTTCATTTTCATTCATTCAGTCATTTATCATGTAATATTATGGTAGTCAAGCATAATTACTCAACACTGTTACTTGAAAAAGAATATAGCAAACTATTACTTGTGAATATGATCTTTGTTATTTAAAACATTTAGATGCTTTCTTAATATCATGCATGCCATGTGCTCTCCTGGTATTCACCACATGTGGAGTAGCAACCATTTTGTGCAAAAAATCACAACCCTGTTACACTTAACCCTGTTACATTTGAATGTAACGTTTGAATGTAACAGGGTTGTGAGATTGTACCAGGGTTGTGATTTTAACACTGATTTTGAAGTTATACAATAATAGTTAAATTAATTATTGAGCTTTTTCAACATGCTTATGCCACATACTAATTGTAATGTGCATGTTGCTGTGTGTGTGTGCTCACATGTTACCCTAGACTCAACCCTGTTACAGCTACATGTTTATTAATTATTTCTTTAAGTTTATGAAAAACAAATTCAACTTTTGAATAATTTTGTCTGAAACCTTTAGAGCAAACATAAGAATATTGATTTTAGTTCAAAATCTGAGGTCAAATCACATTTCTGATGAAAAAGCTTGCGGCCGCTGTTAAAAAAAGGCAAATTTCAGGGTTCAGAATAGCAAAAGTGTAGGATTTTACGTAATTTTTAGACGAGCAATTATAGAAATGGTGTGAAGGACATCTAATTATTATAGAAATGTTGACTTTAGCACAAATACATGTTTTAATCTTATTCAGAGAGCTTCCAGAGTGTCCGTAATGGGGTTGAAGAATAATGGTGTCCATATCATACAATAATGACCAAAAATAATAGAGATTTCATGCCTGAGATGGGAAAATATATTTTTCTGGAAGTTAAATATGTCATTTATCTTGAGGGGTGTTCAGAAAAGTAATACCTCTTGGTAAAAAAAAATTCAAAAGTCCAAATCGGACTGGAATGGTGGAATGACTCATACACTGGCTACTACACTTGGCTACTACTCAAAATGGCAGGGGTTAGTTATAATAACAATAATAATAATCTTTATTAAACTGTTAAGCTGTAGCCCTATTTTCAGAAATCTCGCCTAAAGGTACATGCCTAAGTAAATGGAAGATTGCTCCACTTCTACAAGGCCAATTTGCATGTTCTTGGTATCTAGGAACATCTAGGGACCTGGGGGTATTTCCAGTGTCAGAAATATTGTGTCTGTTACTAGGCTTGAGTCGATTGTAATGAAAAAAGCGAGAATATAAATTATGATTTATTTTTGCATCTGTGCCGGTGAATAACACCATGTTACAATTGTGAGCAAACCGAGCTTGCTCACTGAGCTCATTCAGCACCTTCTTGAGATCAAGTGTAAAAAAAATCTAAGCTAATTAATAAAGGGAAGATGATTAAACAGAAGGATTTGTAGATACAGTAATAAATGATAATCGATTTTAATTATGAATTCATATTTGACCTTGAACTTGACCTTGACCTTATTATGGCCAAATCATACATCTATGGATAGGGAAAAGGCTCCTCTTTCCAATGGCAGGGTTAACTCTGGATTTAGTCATTTCCTCACGGTTGTACGATAAAAGAGATATAATTAGCATGTTTCCGATAAATTCTTATTTTCGGTAAATCTTACAAAACATCGGTAAAAATGAAAATATACATTTTGACTGCTGTTTTGATATGGTTATGGTCTTTACTCTTGGCAACAAAAAAAAAAAAAAATACTCTTAACATCCAAGGGCCCACATGTGGCCCCTCATGAGGATGATTCGCGACGTGCCACTTTGCTGACCTCTAGCGGCTCGGGTGTGCATTTCTTTTAATACAATATATAGATAGGATTATAGCCCTATTTGTTGCCTGTCAATTGCCCTTTCAGGTGACAAAATCTGTTCAGTGGTTCTCAAGTTACATGCCGATATGTGAGGCGTGCACCAAAGTACACATTACCACCCCCAAGCAGGGTCACCCGATTGGGGGACCTACAGGCTTAACAGTAAGGGTTTAATCTTAATATCTTAAAGGGGAACTATTTTATAGCAATGTGGGGTTGTACCAACACTGACTAGATGTGAAATCTCTAGCTAGTCCCATTTCTTCAGTTCAGCTCAGACAAGAACCTCCCCCACTGAACCAAGCCATTCAGAATTGACTCGCTCCCTGACATAAGTAGGTGCCGCTGATCTGAATATCTCAGTCCCCTCTGTGATTGTAGCCACCGCCCACAATCAACCATTATTTAGTGCAGACCGCAAGGAAGTGCAGTGAGTTAGCTTAATGTAAAAAGTATGATCAAAACGGGCAGGACATGTGCTGTTCCTGGCTGCCAAGCTGATAATACGTCTTTGAACACTTTTCCTGATGATGTCGTGCTTTGCCAGCAATGGGCCAAGTTAGTTTTTGGAGACCCTCCAACTGCTGTCCCAACTTCTCATACTCGGGTGTGTACCGCACAATGCAACGATGACGTTGAGAATCAAGCACTTTATAATGCTGGGGTGGTTTCCAGGCTGTTTCTAAAGAAAGGAGCTGTACCAAGTATTCGGGACCCGACATAAACTATCGAATCAGTAAGTACATACTTACTAATTACTAAGTCGTAATTAGTCAGCTAACTAACTAATTGTTGCTAGCTTAGCTGACGTTATCTTAGCTCTGTTTATTGCACCAAGAAAATCGAACGTTAGTACAAGCACCGTGTGTGTGAGATAGCTGTGTTTTTGCGCAAAAAAAAACATTATTCTTCCTGTCATTTGTTTTCTCTATACCCAAAATCGCATGGCATGGGTACCTGCTTCGGTGTCTATATGTAGACATGCTTGTCGTTGGGCAATGGGCATGCTATCTAATTTATCCTATAACCCTAGTTATATGAGTAATAGCGAGCGCTTTGCTCTATTGGAACTATCCCTTTAATCATATTCTATCATGAAAACGTTTCACCACGTGCCTGACCACTCTCACATCCACTCCCATATAAGCGGAGTCATGGCCATAGTATCAGCTCCTTCCCCAGTCTTTCACCGCCGAAACAGAAGACCGTGGGGTCCTTAGTGAGTCAGAGCAAAGCGCTCGCTATTACTCACACATGGGAACGGACGTGAGCAAAAAGCCCCTGTCACAGCCCCCAACATCGCGAGGTCAGGGTAAAAAGAAAAAAAAAACTGTGGCAAGGCCGTAGCAGCAGGGCGTGGGAAAAAAGGGGCCTGGTGAGGTCAATGAGGCAGCGACATCGAGACCCCACCAGACTGTCACTGGTGACACCACCCCCCACATCGCCAGCGTATCGGACAGGGCCTAAACCAGGTGTAGGCCCTTCTCCCCTAGGCACGCCGGTAGCCGGCGCGGCGGGAGACAACCCTCCAAGGATGTTGATCCCTCAATCCAGGCCGACAGGTCCCAAGAGTAGAACTCGACCTGCGCCCAGAGCACTGTGACTAGACAGGTGCCTAAGGGACTTACTGTAAGAACAGCATCCCAGTGGAAGGGGTGTTTCGGTATGCTGTGCACCATGTCACAATCTCCACGAACCCCGACCCCGCCAAATTAATAATCTTGCGGGGTCGAAGTTCAGAGAAAGAGTTTGACACAATTGGCAGACGTCATGACAGATGCAGGGGCATACTCTCGGGCAGCCGGGGTCTTAACCGGGCTCAATCTGAGAGTCGACTCTGCTACCAACACACCGGGGAGAAAACACCCCCCTATGTTTTTTATAAGAGGAGGTGGTTGCTCCCTTAACCCACTAAGAAACCCCAGAAACATAACTGCGTGTATACACAGGCTATACAATGCAGTTCAAGCGTTTAAAAAGGGTTAACCCAGGCCAACAGGTCATTGCGGGCAAAGCCCGACCTGGGCCTGGAGGACCGGGACCTACACAGGGATGCATAGAGGAGTTGACAGAAGCAGCCTCCCCGACAGACCCCTCCCATCCCTGGTTTAAAAGGGAGGGAGGGGTGAAACAAATGGAGGACCAACCCCCTAACATCGTGCAAAAAGGTACAACACAGTATGGACCAATGCATGCCACTGTTAAGGGCAACTCAAGGTGACATGTATACGACACACACATTCATGACATCAACCCCTGTGACGTCTGGCCCGACCTGGCATTTCCCCCCCGGAAAAGCACAGAGTCCCTCGGGGAACCAGAACCTGTCTGCACCCCGGCGGACAATGGGGTAAAAACTGATCAGGTCCGGCACGACCAGGACCAGTCCTGTGCCCTAGTCACGCCGCCGCCCCCAGTCCTAAGAGGGGGGTAGGTACGCGTGTCGATCCAAATCATCACAGAGGGCGCCACCAAGACGGTCAGTACGCGAACGCACTGCTCTTGGTCGCCCACCCAAAGGTGTGAACCCCCCTGCCAATGTTTGATCTACTCTGTCATCTCCCCCCGGAGATGTACGTGAGCCGTCGAGTCTAACCTAGTGCACTGGCGCTCGCTAGAGACAAAAATCTCCTTCCCAGCCGACCGCATAAACCGTTTTTATGATGTTGGGCAACCAAGGCGCGCCGGACCCACAAAGCATATGTGTCACTTGGCAGCGCTTGCGACCACAACTCGGCCCGCCCCTTTTTCGTCTACATGTGAAAACGTTTTTTTTTTTTTTTTTGTGTCTTTTTTTTTTTTATATATTATTATAAATTGAATGTATAAGCACATATATACTATAAAAACGAACAGTTAGAATATTTAAAAATAGTAACAACCTTTGTTTAAAAGTAGGCTGTTCACGACATGATTTCAGTGGAACGGGAGGCGTAATAACAATTTGCATTTGAATCGAATCTAAACCTTGGGGGGGTAGCCAGCCCGGAGCGCAACGCCCCCACAATACCTATACATACACCTGTTGGCATCTGGTGACACTTTTAATGTGTCTTGCGTTGAGATTGAGAGATGGATGCGAAGACGATCGCTGCTGAACTCAACAAGATATCTGCTGCGGGGAGAGCCATCGATGGATCGCATTTAATGAGTGGGTACTTAACGGACTATTTTCACCCAGGTGTCCCCGAACCACCGCCCAAACCGGACTCTTCAGATGAAGAAGAAGATTCGGAAAACGAAGTAGTGCCTGATATCGATCCGATACCGCAGTGCGCTGATGATTTTGAAGAGGAAGATGAGCGCGCGGATCAATCAGATTTAGAGGATGATTCTATTCACAGCGGGACCGTCACACCGGGCTATTCAACGGAATTAACGATGAGACATGTCGCAGATATGGTGTCTGTTGTAACCGTAGACAGTGACACCAAAGAAGAATTGAAAAAAATAAGAACGTTTGATTGCAAATGCTATAAAGAGCGGAAAGAGAATTCCGAACGGCAGGCGTTGTCGTGTACAACAAAACTGTCGGAAGAATTGATATACAATAGCAGACTGGACATGGCCTCATTGACGCCGAAAGAGAGGGACATGTGTCTGCTCTCGGCTATACAAACAGGCATCAATGATTCTGAAGTCACACAGAGCACGAAGAGAGTAAACACCATTCGCAAAGCTTCACGGACAGTGTACAGATTCCATAACGTCGTGGTCTGCCGGGCAACATTCTGCTTTCTTCATGGGTAAGTGTGCCATTATTATTCTGTGTGCATGTGTAACTATGACCGGTTAGTACAGGCTAGTATACATTCTGGAACATTCTGAATTGTGTTGTCATAGTAGTGATGTCATAGCAGACCCTTGATTGATTAAGTTTATTAACAGATTGCAGAATGGGTACAGTACAGTACAGCTCAATACATACAATTGTTAAGAGGATGCAGACCTGAGAAAGACTTTCGTCTTGTTTCCATCAGGGTCCCCCATTTTCAATTCATCATATGACACACATGACATACAGATAGACAGTACTGCTACATCTATACATTTATGACATACCAGATTTTCAAATACAGTACTGTTTGTGATACTAAAAAATATACATTTGACATAGAAACATGTGCATTGGGGAGGTTGGGTAGGTGGGGTGGGGCTGTACATTGGAGGTGGGGGGGGGGTTGGGTAGGGGGGGGGCACTGTACATTGGAATACTCACATACATTTGACATAGAAACTGTACATTGGAGGAGGTTGGGTAGGTGGGTTGGGTGGGGCTGTACATTGGAATACTGACATTTGTAGGGGCCAGTTTTGAATTGCAGTCTCCCGTAGGTGTTCTTTGAGAACTATAGAGAACTACAGTACTATACAATAATATTCTATATAGTGCAAAGCACGTGACTGTATTGAAGACATTATCATTGGCTCTAGCTAGCAGGGACTGTGTATGTGTGTATAATAATGATTTCACATTTTTTTTTGTTTAGGATAAGCTGTGGACTTCTCAAAGCTATTATCAAGCACTACAAGACAAATGGAATGACACCACGTGATAGGAAAAAACAACCGAGAACTCACAAAAAGTTTCTCTGTAAAGACGACTGTCAACGTGTGGTGGATTTTCTCACCAATTATGCAGAGGTCCATTCTATTGTCTTGCCTGGTAGACATCCTGGCCACAGAGACTACACTGCCAAGTTACTTCCAAGCAATCTGACAAAAGCGGCACTCTGGCGTCAATACAAACCGGCTGGGGAGGAAGCAGGTATGTGTGTTTGTTATTTATTAATTTATTTCATGACATGAGGTACAGCCGCCTGGACTGCAACATTCCATAATGTTGATAATTTTCTACTGTTCTATAATAAGCATGATCTGTTCAACTGTGAAATGCAATGTTGAAGGAGCCAAGCTGCTTTCATCAAATATCCTTCTCACAATACAATATCTCCAATGTACTTATTGACATCACTTAAGTTCAAGCCCCCCTCCATAAACCACTTGTGTTTACACATCAATTGTGTAAATTTGCAGCATAGACCAGTCCTCCTGAGTAGCCATCCTCTGGCATTGTGTATATGTAATGTGTACTATTACCAAGACAAAGACATTAACGATCTAACATTCCATAAACCACTTGTGTTTACACATCAATTGTGTAAATTTGCAGCATAGACCAGTCCTCCTGAGTAGCCATCCTCTGGCATTGTGTATATGTAATGTGTACTATTACCAAGACAAAGACATTAACGATCTAACATTCCATAAACCACTCGTGTTTACACATCAATTGTGTAAATTTGCAGCATAGACCAGTCCTCCTGAGTAGCCATCCTCTGGCATTGTGTATATGTAATGTGTACTATTACTATTTTATTCTAGGACATCGCGTTGTTGGTCAGGGGAGCTTTCTTCAGCTGTGGAAAACCCTTCTGCCCCAGATAACAATCATCAAACCGAGGACAGATTTGTGTTGGGAATGCTACAAAAACAACTACCAGTTGAGTCAAGCGGCTGGCAAGCCGGATAAATTGCAGACAGAAAAATTGCAGGTGCAATTACAACATCTGGCCCGTGTTAAGAGAGAGCGCAAGCTGTTGCAGGCTATGACTGCTTCCACCCAAAAGACCTGTGCGGAATTGCAGTTGAGTCTAGGCCCTGCCACACCGGCAAGCAAAGACATCACAATGCACTACAGCTTTGATTATGCACAGCAGGTGAGAATCCGATCCTATTACAATGTAGCTTTTTGTTGTTAACTTACTTGACAAAAATCGTTTGTTTGCTGTATTACAGCATTACATCATGTTGTGTAATATTTAAAATGACAATCACCATCACAATTACTACAGCACTACTGTACTACTACACTACAACATTATTTCAATGTATCATTTTTCTTCCGCCAGGTACACTACCCCTCTCACCCTCTTCAAGTTGGGCCGATGTATTTTGCAACACCGCGCAAGTGTGGCCTGTTTGGCGTACATTGTGAAGGGCTGACAAAGCAGGTGAATTACCTTATTGACGAAGGGATGGCCACGAGTAAGGGTAAGAGACTCCAAGATACCAACATCTTCCCAGCCATAGCAGAGCTCTTGGTCACTTTATCTGTCTGTAAACTGTCCTTTCATTGTGTCCTTTAATATTTCCCATTACAGGTAGCAATGCTGTGATCAGCTATCTGCATCATTACTTCAACAATTACGGCGTTGGAGAAACGAAAGTCGACCTGCACTGCGACAATTGCTCGGGCCAAAACAAGAACAACTACGTCTTGTGGTATTGTGCCTGGCGTACACTCCACCGACAGCACCTGCAGCTTGGTCTCCACTTCCTAATTACAGGCCACACTAAGTTTGGTCCCGACTGGTGCTTTGGTTTGATAAAGCAGGTATACAGGAAAACTGCAGTCGATACCCTGGCAGGCATCGCCGACATCGTGAGGAAAAGCTCTGAGGTAACCTAGTAAGGTTTAGTCGATAAACCAATGTACAGTTCCCCCCCCCACAATGTACAGTTTCTGCATCAAATACTCTTTTTTAACTCTTTTTGTATCACAAACCGTACTGTATTTGTAAATCACACACACACACACACACACACAGATGGACCCTGCATCCATACACTCTGTAGACATTGACTTTTATTTTATCTTCCTAAAATTGTTTATTCTATTAGTCCCCTATACTGTCCAGATAGATGGACCATAGAAATGGACTATTTTATTGTATCTTCCTAATAATAATTATTGTTTATTAATTGTGCACTGTTGACAGCACTGTAAATCACACACACACACACACACACACACACACACACACACACACACACACACACACACACACACACACACATGGACCCTGCATCCATACACTCTGTAGACATTGACTTTTATTTTATCTTCCTAAAATTGTTTATTCTATTAGTCCCCTATACTGTCCAGATAGATGGACTATAGAAATGGACTATGCTTGACTCACAGTGTCCTGGAGGCTGGGACCAGTGTTTTCTTTACGAAATAGACAATATTTTAAATGTGTTCTTTATTCTATTACAGCTTCGATGCCAGCAGACCTGGCATGGTGACGGCGAAATTACACCGTGATGATGCTGAACCATTCGAGTTTCAACTGCTGAAAGACCCAAAACGCTACCCGACCATCTCCAATTTTCCAGTGATACCCCCACCCGGTCTGGACAATGACAGGCAGAATTATCTTTTTAAGGAGATAAGACAATACTGTTCTGATGCGGGAAAAGACATCACATGCCCGCGACCAACGTCTACAGCACCTCAGAACAAGACTGTACGATGTTAGATACCCTCAAGACCAACGTCTACAGCACCTCAGAACAAGACTGTACGATGTTAGAAGACCCAACACACACAAAGATACAGATAAGTGCTGAGATCACACACACACACACACACACACACAGATGGACCCTGCATCCATACACTGTAGACATTGACTTTTATTTTATCTTCCTAAAATTGTTTATTTTTTATTGTGATGTTACCTACTAAGATAAGATGATCCTTTATTAATCCCCTTGGGGAAATTCTGGTGTCAAAGCAGCATGGGGGGGGGGGGGGGGGGTACATAGAAATGGACTATTTTATTGTATCTTCCTAATAATAATTATTGTTTATTAATTGTGCACTGTTGAGCTATATAACGCTGTCTGTATAATGACAATAAAGACTCTAGAAATATTCTATTCTATTTAATTTTATTAAAGCACTTTGGTTTGTGCTTAAGCTCCTGTCTGTACAAGCTGGCAGAAGACGAGCCAAATTAACTTCAATTAATATCTGAAACTACTAACCTTCATACCATCTTTTACTAGTATCCATCTTACTACTACTACCTACTATGCTAATAATGTCTATAGCTCAATACAAACAAGAGAATGAAGATCGGGTCCTGAGGAGAGATAACTGCCATGGCAGCACTTAATTATGTTAATGCTATTCAGGTGAGGGGCGTTGCTGGAGGGGGTTTGTTGACGCCCAGTTGAAACTGTCTGAAGTGTGAAAAGTTGCCTTCCTTTGAGACACCTTTTCACCTCTTAGGCAATCTAGAACACAGCCAGTTTTAGAAGTTATAATTGGGCACATCGTGTTCAAAACATTCTCAGATGTCAACATATGACACATCATTTGAAAGCTTAGATTCTGTACTTTAGCAATCTGGAATAATCTGAAAAATGAAAATGTAGAGATCTGGCATAAAGCGCTGTGAGGTGACACATATTCAATCATTGAAAAACACCCTGGGCCAGTGCTGATCGGTCTCGTAAGACCATACGCTGATTTCATAAAATAGCGCATTTGCTCGCAGGGGCGTAGCAGTAGATTCTGGGGCCCATGAAAGAATGTATTTGTGGGCCCCCAATCCATTGTTTCGCCATTTATTTATGAAAACGCATAATATGGTTTTTTTACCTATACATTCGGATCAGCAGTTCAGCACCTGAACTGTTGGTGGGTGAGCCTAGTAAAGGATGTCGCATTGTGTTCATCTTCAATGAATGGACCAATGCAATAGTCTACCAAAGAACCTTGAGTCGCACTAGGCTGGGAACAACCCTGGGTCAAGTGATAGTAAACTGGACTGGACGGACAACATCGAGGCCCTCTACAGGAAGGGACAGAGCAGACTGTTCTTCCTGAGAGGGCTCAGGTATTTTAATGTCTGCAGCAAACTGCTGCAGATGTTCTACCAGCCTGTGGTTGCTGGTGCCCTCTTCTTCGCTGTGGTATGCTGGGGGGCAACACCAACACAGACTAAATAAACAAACTGGTCAAAAAAGCAAGCTCTGTGGTGGGAGTGGACCTGGACAGTCTGGAGGTGGTGGGGGAGGACGAGGAGGAAGCTGTATGCTATCCTTGAGAACCCCTGCCACCCCCTCCATGATGAGCTGACCGCAATGCGGTCCACGTTTAGCCACAGACTTATCCCCCCCGACATACCACAAAGCGCTTCGGGCAGTCCTTTGTGCCGGTGGCAATCAGGCTCCACAACCAGGCAGGGCCAGGACGGGCCAACTGACGTGGACTGGAGGAGCTGGGTTGTGGACTGTAACTAATGAATTGTATTATTTAACATCATGATTGGACTTGTTTCTTTTTCTTTTCACCACTTTTAGCTCTATTTTAGCCCTATTTTAGCTCTTTGTATCCCTATGTATTTGTCCATCTTGTTTTTAACACATACTAATAAGTGTATGTTATGTATTAACTGTTTCCACTAACTGTTTTTACTGTTTTTCAATTTCTATTATGCTGTAATGGACATCTGAATCTCCCCTTGGGGATAAATAAAGGTTTTCAATTCAATTAAATAGCAGATCTTCTACAACACAATCATCAAATTTGCTGACGACACAGTAGTGGTGGGCCTGATCTCTGCAAACGACGAGAGGGCCTACCTGGAGGAGGTTAAGGTTCTAGCGGCATGGTGTCAAGAGAACTGCCTCTCCCTGAACGTCAGCAAAACAAATGAGATGATTGTGGACTTCAGGAGGTCGGGGCTCAGGGACTACAGCCCCCTCAGCATCGATGGGGCACCGGTTGAGAGAGTGAACAGTTTTAAGTACCTCGGAGTCCACATATCCGAGGACTTGACATGGACCACACACATTGACAGTGTTATCAAGAAGGCACGACAACGCCTCTACTTCCTTAGGCGCTTAAGGAAGTTCAGCGTGAGTCAGAAGATCCTCAAGAACTTCTACTCATGCACAATAGAGAGCATCCTGACTGGTAACATCACCTCCTGGTTTGGGAATAGCACTGCGCAAGACCGCAGCAGACTACAGAGAGTGGCCCGTTCAGCCGAACGCACAATTGGAGGGGGGCTTCCCACTCTCCAAGGCATTTACAACAAGCGGTGCATGGGAAAGGCGAAGAGAATAATAAAAGACTCCAGCCACCCAAAGAACTGCTGCTTTGAACTGCTGCAGTCAGGGAAGCGATATCGGAGTCTCATGGCAAACACAGAGAGACTCAGAAGGAGCTTCTATCCCCAGGCCATCAGGATGCTCAATGAACAATGATTGCTCAATGAACAAGGACTGAACAATGAACAATCGTAACAACCATCAAATGCACTCACAGCACACACGCACACACTCACTTTAAACAAACAACTCACTGCTGCACCCACTTTACCCACTTTAGAACACCTAAACACACTTTATATTTATTGGCAAAGAATTTGCACTACAACCCATACCTTATTACACCTTACTGTAAATTGTACCTAAATTGTACCCCATCCCATTTCTGCATTGTACTTTATAGTATATAGTATATTGTATTGTAACTCAGTTACTTTTCTACTCTGCATTGTACATTGTATATATGTATATATTGAAAACTTTTTGTCTACATACATGACTTCTATTTTATACTTACTATACTTTTTAAACTTATCTATTTTTATCTAGCACAATCTCTGGAGCAAAACAGAAATAAGCATTTTATATAAAAGTATTCTGTACTTCTGTTTGTCAACTAATAAAGAAACTTGAAACTTGAACTTGAACTTGAACCTCAGACACCACTACAGGTGGCTCAGAATCTGTGGAATCCTGTGTCGGAGCCTCACTTTGTCCCTGACATTGACTGTCCATAGCTGCTTCCTCCTCATCTGTGCTGCTTTCATGGTCCTCAACTTCCTCTTGTACTGGTACTTCTGCCTCTTCACCTCTGCTCTCCTCATTGGCTCGTTGGTTGCTCGAGTATCCATAGTGTACATAATTTATAAAATGTCCTATAATAGTAATAACACAGTACATCTCGAGCTATCTCTTAATTGTTATAATAATAATAATAATAATAATAATAATAATAATAATAATAATAATAATAATAATAATAATAATAATAATAATAATAATAATAATAATAATAATAATAATAATAATTGTATAGATATTTTCCAATTGCTCAAATCTAGCTATAGCTACTGTAACAACCTCAATTTAATGTGCCAGTGGTCAATGGTATTGCAATTACTGGAAGAACTAGAGTAACTCAATGTGAATATTACCTAAAGTTGTATTCAATGCATGGTAAGCATATTTAAAATCTGTTTGTTAACCCCAAGCCCTGCTGCTTACCTCCCTCTGTGAGGGCTGTGGGTGTGTGTGTGGGTCATGAGCAGATAATAGGGATTCTTAAAGTTATACGTAAAACGGATAACCACTAACTGCTTACGCAGACGTTTTAGGAGAAGGGGAAAAATAAACAACACAAAACAACCTTTACAGGTGGAAGCCTCAAAGTGAGTATTCAAGAAAATAAGTAATGTCCAAAAAAACAGGACGACAATCATTAAAGAGGTATTGTAGAGAAAATAAATAAGCCACAAAGGCAACTCCTAAAAACAGAGTTTATATTGCAAACATAAAACAATAAACCTCCACCAAGGGAGTTTATGTGCAAAGGGCAGTTCCAAAAGAACAAAAGAAAACACTACCATAAAGGACTCAGCCTTTATAAAATAAAGTGTAAACTAAGCCAGTAGACGAAAACGAGTATAGCTACAAAAGAAGGCTAAATGCTGAATAGGGCAGCACTACACTTAAATATAAGAAGCCTGACCAAAAGTATAGCCAGCACAAGGGAAATGAAAAAGCAGTTGACACTGCAATCTCCAAACTTAAATAGACTCCACATGGCCATAGGCACAGCTGCACTGCATCAGGTGCAATCAAGCCCACACACCTGCCGACCCATGAGGCAATTAACCACAGGGAACAGGGATTGATAGCTATCCCTCACAGAGAGGTGAAATAAAGCAAAAATAGACAGCTGTCCCTCACAGAAAGGTGAAATAAGGCAAAAACCATGACAGGACCGGCTCCAGACACGTCTCCGAAACTCCCGAACAAGCTCAGGGTCCAAGATGTCCCTGGCCGGAATCCACGTGCACTCCTCTGGCCCATAACCCTGCCAGTCCACCAGGTACTGTATACCCCTACCAACCCGCCTACTGGACAGGATACGCCGTACAGTATACACAGGTTGGCCATCAACGAATCGAGGGGGAGGTGGAGGTCTCTCTGCAGGAACCAACCTGCTCCTCCGAACCGGCTTAAGGCGGGATACGTGAAATGTAGGGTGTACCCTCATCGACGAGGGTAACCGAAGACGCATCGTGACAGGGTTTATCTTGCGAACAATAGTGAAAGGGCCCACAAAACGGGGAGCAAGTTTGCGCGACTCCACCCGTAATGGAAGGTCGCATGTGGAAAGCCACACCTGTTGGCCCACACGGTAGGAAGGCGCAGGCCGACGGTGTACATCCGCCGACCGCTTGTGCCGGGCCGCAGCACGCACAAGAGCCGAACGCACCCTCTTTCACCCAGAGACCGACGGATAAACGCCTCGGCAGATGGCACCCCCACGTCCCTCTCCTGTTCAGGAAACAGTGGAGGCTGATACCCAAACTGAACCTCAAATGGGGAGAGACCAGTGGATGCATTGCACAATGAATTATGTGCATATTCTGCCCATGCCAGTTGGTGACTCCAAGTGGTCGGATTGGAGGAGGCCAATTACCCTCGCGCACCTGAAGTGAGCTCTAATCAGCTCGGTGGAGCCCTTTATATACTCTGGTGTTCCTAACGTTCTGTGTCGGGTCGTTTTGGATTACCACTGGCTGCTGCTTGTTCCGCTCCCGTGTTGTTCCTCGTCTGTTTCTCTCCAGGACGTCTATGGAGTCGCAGCTGTTGCTATTCTCTGCCATCCGTTGGATCTCTGCCTCGTAGACCGCTTTGCGCAATTGCGCCTTGGTGAGTTTTGAAACTTACTTTTTTTGGATACTCTGTTTTTCTCGCATTTTCCTGGACTCTGGACTTTTCTGTTTTTTGTGTGTTTGGGTAACACTGAAGAGGAGCCGCTTGTTGTTGTTACTGACTCAGCTAAACAATTCTGGACTGCATTGTATTCCGTTCGCTCGTCTTGTTGACATTATCTCTCTCTCTGTTTTCCAGAGTGGATCGTCAAGTAGCTGCAGAGCCGCAGAGTCAGAGGCGCAACGCCACAGTGCCGTCTCTGCTCTGAAGACGAGCTGCAGAGCCGCAGACAACTCTGCCAAGAACATTTTCTCCCCCCTTGTGCTTTTTGTTGTTTTCGCTCATTTCTGTTTTGTAAATAAATACGCCCTGGTTTTTGGCTAACTCTGAACTACCTGTCTGTGCCGTGCTGTTGGGGTTGGTAACAAACCATAACAAAGATAATAATAGTGTTCTCTGCCCCCCCCCCCCCCCCCAGTGCTGGGCCCTTGGAATCATCCTAACCCCCCCCCCAGCTACGCCCCTGTATACAAAGAACCCGAGAACAGTGACAGCGAATTTCTAACAAGAAAGAGCCTCACAACGTTTCCCCTTGCTGTCTGGGACGAGCAGCAGGGAGCCGGTCTACAAAAGACACAGACACGGGTCCTCACATGACGAGCCTGGGAATAACAACCGCGTCAATTCTGCTCCTTATGTAAGGGGAAGACAGCGGTTTTCCCAGAGAGACCTCAACGTGAGTAAACAATTGAAAAAGGTTCATGTAACACATTGGACTAAGACTCTCTGAGGAGGAGGCTCTGAAACTCTGAGGAGGCTCCCTCACTGAGAGGGAGGTTCTGAAACTCAGAGGAGGCTCTGAAACTCCCTGAGGAGGAGGCTCTGACCCAATATACACTACTGGTAGGGAGCAGAGTAGAAGACAAATTGTCTCTACTGCACTGCATCACCTATCCTTTACAATGACAGCGGTCTGTAGTACAGGCCCTGTAACTCACGGACATGTCTCTTGGCCAGCAAGAAAAAGTGCCTGTGACGTTTTCAAATGGCCGGGGGAAACCCGTGTCCAACCTATCCTGATTTGGTGTGGGAGACAGGAACCCCCCCCCCACTGTGACGAGAGAGAGAACACCCTCGACAGGGAGACTGATAGGTAGAAAGGCACAACCTCTCTGCCAATCAGTTTCGTAAGGATATAACTATACCCGGGAGGGGGGAGGTTTATTTTATCCACCACCTCACCCCTGATACGACGCCAAAAGAAAGCAGAGCCGTGACACCAGTTGCATGGCGCGCCAGATGAAAGCACATACTTACCTGTAGAGTAAAAGCTTTACATCATGTATGCCAGCCACAGCCGATAACCTCGTTTGTGTAAAAAAATTGCTTTATCCACGGCTCTGGCTTATGTGTGAACTCTTGCCACCCGTTATTTTTATCATTACCCTTAAGCAAAGAAAAAAATATCAAGCTAAAGAGAGGGACTCATGGCCCTTGGTCATATGCCACAATATGTACAACTCTGTAGGCTAACACTCAGACCAGTTGTGGACTCAATGCTACGTTTACCTAAACGTTACATGAAACACACACACAACTCTCATCATACAATAAAAAACCCCAGTTCACTTTTACTCACGTAAGAAGAACAGTGTCTTTAAGTAGAGAGAAGGACATAAGCCTTGGCCAAGTGCTAGAACTACAAGCCTTGCTAAGCTATACAAAATAGCGACCAACACAATTTTCAAAGAAAACTGCACAACACTCCAAGCAAGAAACACAACCCCAACATTTGTAGCTGAGTTCACATAGCACACGGCGTATCCCCCAAAATGAAGTGAAGTAACACACTTAAACAAAAACAATGGGCCTCATGCATGAAGCGATATAAGAACAGATTTCGTTCTTAACTAGCATTTCCTCTTACTTTGTTCTTACCTGGGATTCAGCAAAGTTTTCTTATTGTTGCTTTTTTCTCAGGCAAGAACAAATTATAAGAGTGGTCGAGAGCACTCTTACCGAAATAAGAAACTCTTACCCAAAATAAAAATAAAATAAAAAAGCATACCATTGGTTAATTGCCCCCAAATACAGAACTTTTCAATAATAATTATTATTATAACTTATTGCGTGCGTTCTGTCTGAAATGGTTTATATATTACTGTTAGAACAGTTATGCTCTGGCCGCCCAGGCCATTGATTGATTGAAGATTTTTTTAACAGATTGTAGAATGGGTACAATACAGTACAGCTCAATACACACAATTGTTAAGCAGATGCAGACCAGAGAAAGACTTTCGTCTTGTTTACATCAGGGTCTCCCATTTTCAATTCATAATGACATTTATGACATACAGAACATACAGATATACAGATATATATCATGACATTTATGACATGACATACAGATATGCAGTACTGTATACGTAGCATAGAACGCATATTTAGAGATCGTCTATATCAGTGGTTCCCAAACTTCTGTTTTATGCGGACCACTAGATTGTTATCAAGAACATTTGCGGACCACCTCATATGCAAACAGTAAAACATAAATAAATAAACAACTGACTTAAGACCCTCTTCTTGGACCAAGTAAGGTTTCGTCGATAATCCAATGTACGGTTACCCCCACCCCGCCTACCCATCCCCCCCCCCCCCCACCCCACCCCACCCACCCAACCACCTCCAATGTACAGAAAGTCTTTCTCTGGTCTGCATCCCCTTAACAATTGTGTGTATTGAGCTGTACTGTATTGTACCCATTCTGCAATCTGTTAATAACATTTTCAATCAATCAATCAATCAATCAATCAATCAATCAATCAATCAATCAATCAATCAATCAAGACCTGCGTCGCGGGCACTGCATTCCGTTCTCAGAATGGATTTGACGAGAGAGAGAGATGTGTCAGTCATCAGCAGGCTATATATGCGAAGATAGTCAGACTCTAGATCTATTTGCAGAGCCAGATGAGATGAGGCAACCTGTGCGATTGGCTCTTGACAACGCACAGTCGTTCAGTATATTGAGAAAGCCTACAGTACTTTGCTGGAACCATTCATTTTGCATGTACTGTATACAGTACGTGTGTATGTGCGCACTGCGGGAGGTGGCCAGAAGCGCGCAACTAGCCAACTACTATTATATTACTACTATATTAATAGTCTATTCCATTATATAGCTATAGGTGCTGTATGGTGACAATACATTTGATTCCTATCTAATTTTGATCCATCGCAAAGCGATCCAGCGCTTAATACGGCAACGTAAGCAAGAATATAAGAAAAATAATAAGAGAGTATTGTTGAATGAGGCCCATTGTTATTAACCAAAAACATTCGGGGGGGGGGGGGGGGGGGAGGAAGAGTGGGGCATAGCGTAATGTCCTACCTGACCCCGGACGCAGGAGGCCTGCCGCCGTCTTGAGCACGGGGAACAAGGCGTGCAACTCCCCTTGCACACCTTCTTCCATCTCGCTCGCATCCCTCGCATCCCAAGACGGGAACGAGAGGAGGCGAAGAGTCTGCGCCTCGGCGACACACACTCTCCTCCGGGCACCGCTCAGACACACCTGCCTGCCACAAACGTGGAGTCAGGGACGCCCCACGACGCACAGAGGAAGCCGCAACAGTGAAGCGCTGGTGGAGGTTAGCACGGTAGTTATCTAAGTCCTCCGGTGGTGAAGACATTATAGCTTAATTTTTTCCGTAAAGAACAAAGGTACAATGTCAACGCAGCTCCTTACTAACTAACTACTTTAACACTAAACTTAAAGCGGTGCTATGACACAGGCTTCGTTGGTGAAAGTAGGGAAGGAGCTGATACTATGGCCATGACCCCGCTTATATGAGAGCAGATGTGGGAGTGGTCAGGCAGATGGCGAGTGCGTACACGTGGTGAAAAGTTTTCATGATAGAATATGATTAAAGGGATAGTTCCAATAGAGCAAAGCGTAAGCTATTAACGAAATATAACTAACGTTATAGCTCGCTATCGAGTCCTAAATTACTACTAACTATCGTTACTGTTGTTAGACAGTATACACTTACTACTCGGAAACAACTTGAAGCCCTCGCTGTGGAATATCGATCTCTTCTTCCTCCTCGTAGTCGGGGTCACGCTCCGGATTGAAAATGTATGGTTGAGCCATATTGTTTGTGTATTATGTTAACTTTGACGTTAGTTTAGTTCAAGTTCTTTAATAGTTGTCATACAGAAGTACAGAATACTTTCATACAAAATGCTTCTTACTGTTACGCTCCAGAGACTGTGCTAGACAAGATAGTATCAAATAACATAATAACATAATATAGCATGAATTTAGAAGAAGAAAAATGAGGTCACAGTGTTCGGTATAGACATATGTACAATGTTCTGAGTTACCATATAATATACATGGTATATATTAGCCATATATATATATATATATTAGCCATAGAGTAGTATAGGCGGAGCTATTTGCTATAGTGCAGGTGGGTGACTGTCACTCAAAGCGCATTGCAAGTATGGGTGGAGCTCAGCCAAAAACAGCTTTGAATCTGGAAGTGCAGAAACTGCTGCTCTACAGTACTTGATTAGAAATCCATTTCCTGGGCGGCCGGGTAGCGCTGCGGACTAAGTGTCTGTCTACCACCGAAGAGACAGTGGGATCGAATCCAGCTGCGGTACCTCCGGCTTGGTCGGCCGTCCATACTGACACAATTGGCAGTGTCAGCGGGTGGGAAAGCCGGTGGGGTGGGTCCTGGTCGTTGTAACCAGTGACTCCTACAGTTCGGTCGGGGCGCCTGCACAGTGAGGGAAGGATCTGGGGGAGGTAGTGTGACCCTTTCACACGTTACACTCCCCCAGTGAGAGTCCGCGCTGCCAGGTGAAAAAGAAGCGGTGGGCTGGCTACACATGTGTCGGAGGAAGCATGTGATAGTCTCCGCCCTCCCAGAGCGACAGTAGGGGGTAGAGTGCGCAATGACCAGGAAGGGGATTGGGAATTGGCATAACGACTAACATTGGGATGGGAGAAAAACGGAAAAAGGAGGGGGGAAAAGATAATAATAATAAAATAATAAAAATAAATCCATTTCCTATTGTTGCTCTGCTGGATTAATTGATTTATCATTGAAAAAAGATTGCCCTGTTATTTTTTTCTCCACATGGTAAATACACAGGTCACAACATGTTTACAGGAACGTTTTGGAGTTGTATTTGGAGTCTATTTCGTGACTGTTGGGAACTAGGCTACACTGGCACACCTACTACCAGTGAATGACGCTAAGCTAGGCTAACGGTGCGGCTGTTCCCTAAGCCTAATGCATGCACAGAGAAGAAAAGGGTATGTATCTGCTTGTCTAACTCCAGTGTAGATGGCAAATAAGCTAATTTCCCAAAAAGTTGGCGTGTTCCTTTAAGAAATAAGAGATAGCTGGTACACGGGGCAAAGGATCCAACTGGTTGCAAATATTTGTCAATTGTGCTCCGTTTATCTAGACATGGATACCTGGGGTCTCATTTATAACCGTTGCATACTCACAAAACGGGGCCTGAAAGAGGCGTACGCCACTTCCCACCCAAAAGTTGAGATTTATAAAAACAAACTTGATGGGGGAATGTGCGCCGTTTAAAGCTAACTCTGAAATATGAAAAGTCCAGTCTCTTGAACAATGTATGAAGGAAAGGAAATAGAAGCGTGCCTAATTCCGGCAAGTTAAGTAGCAAGGCTATTAACTCATTGGACGCCACTCAAGAATAAAGTCAGGTTAACTCGCCGACACTTGAGCGCCAAACCCGAGAAAAGTCGGGTTTTATATCGTTATTTCTTTTATTCGATATTCCCATCCATAATCCATCGAGGGAGCCTGTGTTATCATTGGGAATGAGTCTGAGATCGCAAACGTCCAATACCGCCGCCTTGCGGCCCGTATTGCACATCCTTTGAAACTCTTTGTCTTGAGCTGTGCGTCTAAAGTGTCCGGGCGGGGTTTTCCTTGTTGGGCAGGACAAGCGTTTATAACGCATGAATTAAGAAGAATCAAGCACTCCCGGTTCATGTTCTTTGGTGGATTATGTTGGCAACACAATCAACATCAATACTTGGAATGGCGATCAGATCATTGGAATATTCTTTTTGGAGTACATCCTAGTCAAGCTAAGGGCTATATGGTATCAATCTTGCGTTGATCCAAGAATCCCTTCACTGCGATCCAAGCGTATGTGTGTAATTTGTGTGTGTAACGTATTCCGTTGGTGACGATCAAAGCATAGAAAAACGACCCCCCCCCCCACCCTTTCATGCATTCATGATGAAACATAATACCGATAATATAGCATTGATTTCAGATTGATTGTTGATACAGGCGAGAAACGCCACGTTTTTAGTGAAATGCACGTATTGCTGCATAGCGTCGTTTTCTGGGATTGGACAGGATTACTCTAAAACTATACTCATATTCACCACGGTATAAAACGCGAATGTATGGATGAAAAAAATATTTCTTTTTCACAAATTGAACCATAGATACTCGATGTCAAATGGGCAATAGTATTATACATATGATATATAATATAGTTTGAGCCCTGCAAACACTGCCATGTATTTCTATACTTTAAAGCGGTGGCCTTCTTACCACACGGTACACAGTGCCCTCTGGCGCTGATTGAGTTAATAGTCAATTAGCCTAGGCTACTATTTGGTCAAAAGCCATAATGGTTGTTTATAGAATTATTCTGAACTGCAATGAATATTTAATTTAGTCATATTTAATGTAGTTCACATAGTTCTGTCACGGTCAGGGCTCGGGCCTTCCTCTGCCCTCATCCTGCCGCGCCCATATATGGGCGGCTTCCTGCTGGAGCGGTCCCATGCTGCCAGACGAACATCAATCAGCACGATTGATGCAGATTCCCTCATCAGGCAGCTCCTATATCACCTGACGGATCCTGTCGTCCCTCGTCGCAGTGTTAAACTGCCTACCTAGGTACGACCCTTCAGTCCGAAGACCTGCTAGACACTCTCACGTTATTATTCCCTGTTCTAACCTTCCCTCTCTTGTGCCCAAGGACCACCGTTCCAGCGAGCCCGTCTGGACCCCTGGAGCTTGACTACGGAGTTCCTGCTCTCACCCCCGACACAGCCGGTGTCTACGTTCTCCCGCACTGCACAAGGAGTGCACCTGCTTAAAGAACATTCCCCGTACTGCACAAGGAGTGCACCTGTACTAACCCCAAGAACATTCATCCCTGTCTGTTGTACATTTCCGAATGTGATTCCTGTCTGCTTGGGGAGAACAATTAAAACACCCTAAACAGCTCCATTCTCTCTCCTCCTGTGTTTGCTATTAGGCTCCGCAAAGACCCCTCTCCTCACAAGTTCACATTTCATACTCCCAAACATCAGTCATTCCTGATGTGATGATACTGTATCTCAAGCTCTACTGTAAAGCTAAATGTTCAAATCCTCCACCTCATGCATTTATATGAATGGCATTGGTAACAATGGTGCGTGCATAATGCAACATAGCCTAATGGATGCACTGGCTCTACTTGCACACAGGAGATTTAGGAGGGAAAGGGACCACAAGGATTTCTTGGCTCATGACGATGACTGGCTAATATGCCGATTTAGATTCCCAAGAGCCATTCTCTTGAACACTGCTGGATTCATGGCAACCGGTACATTCCAGATAGAACTGGCTAACAGGTCAGGGATCTCTCAACCATCCCGGATGAGATGTTAAACCGAGGTCCTGACTGAATTAGGTCGTTAAAGAACCCAGTGTGCCTATCGCAAAGAGTAGGGGGTTCACCGACGTTCCTGGCAAAATTCCCAATTTCCACCCTACATTGTGGGGAGCGCTTTGCGTGTCTAGAAAAGCGCTGTTATAAATGCAATGATCATTCATACATTCACCTTACACTGTGGGTAAACAGGTTAACATCAAAAGGCAATTTGCAGCATCTTGATGTTTGATGTAATTATGTTCTAAATTAAACAAGATAAACCTGAATAAGAGAGTAATAAAATGTCTGACTCGTTTCCTTATAATCATTCAAGCCCTAGATGGAAATACTGTCATTGCTGTATTTAAAGCACATTTATTATCTGTGTAGATTAGATTAGATTCACTTTATTGTCATTACACAGTACAAGACAGTGCAACAAGATTATGTATGTCCAGCCAGGATGTGACATTCAACAGTCAGTTGCAATATACGACACATATAAATGAAACTGTACAGTAAAGTGCAATGGTTAGCACAATGTGCAATGGTGAGAATAAAAAATAATCATTAAAATAATCATTAAAATAAAGTCTACATACAGATGAAGCTCTTCAGATTCGGTGCTCTTCTACTGCTCTTCTACCACCCTTCTACCACTTTAGTGCTCTGCCAGAGAGGGGGTCGGGGGCTCCCAGACCTCCAGAATATTTTAGAAGACAGGTTCTGGGCAGTCTGGTTTGGGGTACTGCCCATATGGAAGTGACCCAATGTGTAATAATAATCATGTGAAAAAATCTGAAAAGATCGGTTGGAGCTGGGGTGATTGTGAATAATTAAAGTCCATAGTGGGAAGCAGTCCTTCCCAACCCTCAGGTAATCCCATTACGCTGAGGGGGATTTGCAAGGACGGGGGCTGGTGGCTCAGTGACTGAGCTGGCCCTAGCTCCCAAAGAGAACAAAGTGAGGGTACTTAACTTAAGTGCTCCCCCAGTGCTGCCCTCAGACCCCCAAGATAATTTTTAATAAGTGGGTTCGGGGAAGTCTGACTTGGAGTACTGCCCATATATTAGTGTTACAATGCATGATAAGTAAACAGTGAAAAAAGCTAAGGAATCGGATGGAGCTGGGGCACAAATACAAATTTAAGATGAAAAAGTCTCCCCAGCCTGATACACTGTGGGAAGCAGTGGAGGTGTGAAATCTGGCCCGGTCCAGAACAATAGGACTCACAAAATCAGTTTGGTCCGTGGAGTGGTAGAAGAGCAGTAGAAGAGTGAATCTGAAGAGCTGTATCTATAAGCTATGGCAATATACACAGGTATACAGTGAGGTGCAGTGGGCTAAGTAGAGTTTTGATTCAGAAGTCTGACAGCTGAGGGGAAGAAACTATTCGTGGTCCTGTTGGTTCTGCCTGGGAGGCTGCAGTGCAGTAGCGTGTCCCAGAGTACCCCGCAGGTGGGTGAACAGTCCATGGTTGGGGTGAGGAGCGTCTTTGATGATGTTCCGTGCTCTCCGTGAGCACCGCTTCTCATAGTAGACAGTATGCCTACTTTTATGGAGAAAATCAAATGTTGATCATAACACTTTTCTGCTTATTGATGATGTGTGCCAACACCATCTCATCAGAAAACATAATACATAATGTCATAATTTATTTATGGATTGAATCGGCAAAAATCCTAAACAAAAAATAAATAATCGCCTCGACTAGGAGTTGAACCTAAAATCGCAGCGAAAGTGCTCTCACCATTACACTACAGTACCCACACATTAATACTTTGATTATAGGCCGTACGGTGAAGGCTGAGAAGTGGCTAGAAAATGATTCTCGTTCCCACCTCGGCGGACTACACAATTTTCACTCTGGGCTAAAGATCTATTGGTGTAGATTTAGGAATAAAAAGTTCTCCATTTACAATCCTGCCCGTTTTGCGCAATCATAATTTTAAATTCGGAACTAGATCTTTCCTCGCGAATGGATACTTGGTCAATTAATGCGAGTTCGGTCACGTATCTTGCGCTCGACCAATAGCAGCTCTCTTTGGATATGGCCGCCGGGCGACAACAAATGACATCCACACAGTAATGTTACAGACGAAAATGGACAAAAAACACCTTCTAAAGTTCCCAAAAATGTTTCTAAACAATGTTATATGCATCTCACATCCGTTCAGAAAGAATGTGCACAAGATTTTACACAGACACGATGGGATAGATATAGAAACTGCGTAGAACAGTGGCTTAATAATAATAATAATAATAATAACTTTGTTTTATATAGCGCCTTTCATAAGACCCAAGGTCGCTTTACATAGGGGGGGGGGGAGATGACAAATTAACAAACATAGTGGACAGACACAACATATACATATAAAGTGAGAAATTAGGGGTTAAAGGCCAAGTTGAAAAGGTGGGTTTTGAGCAGTTTTTTAAATGAGTCCAGAGTTGGGGCGGTGCGGAGTTCTGCAGGGAGGGAGTTCCAGAGGGTGGGAGCTGCCACACTGAAAGCTCTGTCCCCGAACGTCCGCAATCTGGTTCAGGGGATGGAGAGCTGACCAGTGTCCGTGGATCGCAGGGACCGTGACCAGGGTTTCCGTTAGCCGGTAATTACCGGTATTTGACCGGCAAAATCTGTTGAAGTCTGACATATTTAATCTCTCCGGTCATAATGTCTGGTGAAAATAATTCCCTCTAAGCACAATTTGATTATTTGAATTGTATTAAAATAGGCTAAAATTAAATAGCCTATGCAATGAACGAAACAATCATTACATTTGTTTCATCGTTGCTTCACCAAGCAGGTCTAACGATGTTGTCAGCGAGAGCTTAGTGCTGGGTTTGCGAGAAGCATGCAGCTGCTGAGCCACAGAACCCACCAGCCTTGCTGGCACAGTGCAATTCAGCCATTGGCAATTCAGCTGTTGGGTGGGGGGCGCTGCTGAGCGGTCCCCAGACCGGACCTGAAAACACTGCTGCTCTGCGGGTCTGCAGTTGCATGCTTCTCGCAAATCTAGCAGCAAGCTCCTGCTGACAACATTATTAGACCTGCTTGGTGAAGCAACGATGAAACAAATGTAATGATTGTTTCGTTCATCGCATAGGCTATTTAATTTTAGCCTATTTTAATACAATTCAAATAATCAAATTGTGCTTAGAGGGAATTATTTTCACCGGACATTATGACCAGCACCAAGTCGTTGGGAGGTGGAGATATACATCACGCAAACCCACGATAATGTTGCCGTCTCTCTGCCAAATTTCTCAGTTCTTCGCTTGATATAATTAATACAAATGTCCAATATAACGGAATTCGTTAGCTCATAAAAATGTGATTATAACAGACTGCTGTTTATTAATGTCGGGCAGACTGCCCACCGACACCTCAAGTAGGCAGCAGCAGGAAGTCTCGAAGGACTTATTTTATTTGGAATATATTAATGACTGTATATACGCAAAAGTAGCCTAGTTTTAAGTTAAAATATTATAAATGCCTTGAGGATGTCATTCTTTATATAGGCCTATCAATTGTTTTTAAGCTCAATAAACTCTGTGTTATGGTTTGTAACCGACCCCAATCGCACAACACAAGACAGGTATGAGAGTAAGCCAAGAACTGGGCATTTATTGAATACAACAGAAAAGCGGCACTGTCCCTTTAAGGGAGAACACAAAATACTGGAAAACAAGAACTTGGGAAAATAGGCACTGTGCCTTTAAGGGGGAACACAAAACACTGGAAAACAAGAACTAGGGAAAAAGGGCAATGTGCCTTTAAGAGGCGAGCTGGCTAAGGGGAAGGCTAAGGGAAAGGCTAAAGGACAGGGCCAGGGCAAGGGACAGGGCAGGAACAGGGGCACTGGAGAGGGGAACAGGAACAGAGGCCTGCGCGGGCGGGCTGGAGACAGGGACAGAGAAAAACAGGGTTAAGGCCTTGGACAGGGCGAGGGACAGGGGCACTGGAGAGGGGAACCGGGAAGGGGCTAGCAGAGGGAGAGGGTAGCTGCCAGGGCACTGATAGCTACAGGGCCTATGCTAGCTGTACTGCTACATTAACATAGAGGCTGCGCTAGCTGCCGGAGCTAGGCTAGCAGACAGGCTGGAACAGGGGCACTGGAGAGGGGAACAGGGAAGGGGCTAGCAGAGGGAAAGGGTAGCTGCCAGGGCACTGATAGCTACAGGGCCTATGCTAGCTGTACTGCTACATTAACATAGAGGCAGCGCTAGCTGCCGGAGCTAGGCTGGCAGACAGGGCTGGACCAGCATGAGAGAACAAGCTAGCTGGAAGGACAGTCCTAGCTGTGGGGAACTGACCTTGCTAGCTGAAGGGGCAGTCCTAGCAGTGGGGAAAACTGACCTTGCTAGCTGAAGGGGCAGTCCTAGCAGTGGGAGAAAACTGACCTTGCTAGCTGAAGGGGCAGTCCTAGCAGTGGGAGAAAACTGACCTTGCTAGCTGAAGGGGCAGTCCTAGCAGTGGGGAAACTGACCTTGCTAGCTGAAGGGGCAGTCCTAGCAGTGGGGAAAACTGACCTTGCTAGCTGAAGGGGCAGTCCTAGCAGTGGGAGAAAACTGACCTTGCTAGCTGAAGGGGCAGTCCTAGCAGTGGGAGAAAACTGACCTTGCTAGCTGAAGGGGCAGTCCTAGCAGTGGTGAAACTGACCTTGCTAGCTGAAGGGGCAGTCCTAGCAGTGGGAGAAAACTGACCTTGCTAGCTGAAGGGGCAGTCCTAGCAGTGGGGAAAACTACACAAAAAGTGGAGGCCATGCAGAGGGACCGGGTTAGCTGCCTGGGCATGGCTAGCTACAGGGCCTATGCTAGCTGCAAGGGCTGCATTAACATAGAGGCTGTGCTAGCAGCCGGGGCTAAGCTAGAAGACTGGGGCCATGCTGGTAGTAGAGGCCTAGCAAGCTGCAGGGGAGCTAACGAGGCTAATAGGGAAGCTAACAGGGGAGTCAACAGGCTAACAGGGGAGCTAACAGGGGAGCTAACAGGGGAGACTAACAGGCTAACAGGGGAGCTAAACAGGGAAGCTAAACAGGGGAGTCAAAACAGGGGAAACAACAAAGGCTAACAGGGGAGCTAACAGGGGAGACTAACAGGCTAACAGGGGAGCTAACAGGGAAGCTAACAGGGGAGCTAACAAAGAAGCCAACAGGGGAGACTAGGGCCAGAGCTGCTTACAGGGATGGAGTAGGAGGGCGCAGGCTTGACGTCTGGAGTGGGGCGCGTCGGCTTGGAGAACGCGCCGGTTCGGAGAGCGCATCTGGCGCGGGGTCTGGAGTGGTGCGCGTCTGCTTGGAGAACGCGCCGGTTCGGAGAGCGCATCTGGCGCGGGGTCTGGAGTGGTGCGCGTCTGCTTGGAGAACGCGCCGGTTCGGAGAGCGCATCTGGCGCGGGGTCTGGAGTGGTGCGCGTCTGCTTGGAGAACACGCCGGTTCGGAGAGCGCATCTGGCGCGGGGTCTGGAGTGGTGCGCGTCTGCTTGGAGAACGCGCCGGTTCGGAGAGCGCATCTGGCGCGGGGTCTGGAGTGGTGCGCGTCTGCTTGGAGAACGCGCCGGTTCGGAGAGCGCATCTGGCGCGGGGTCCGGAGTGGTGCGCGTCTGCTTGGAGAACGCGCCGGTTCGGAGAGCGCATCTGGCGCGGGGTCTGGAGTGGTGCGCGTCTGCTTGGAGAACGCGCCGGTTCGGAGAGCGCATCTGGCGCGGGGTCTTTGAGTGGTGCGCGTCTGCTTGGAGAACGCGCCGGTTCGGAGAGCGCATCTGGCGCGGGGTCTGGAGTGGTGCGCGTCTGCTTGGAGAACGCGCCGGTTCGGAGAGCGCATCTGGCGCGGGGTCTGGAGTGGAACACTGGAATACCTCCCGTAGAGAATTAGAGAGCGCAGTACTGTGTCCCACTCCAGGCAAACGGCGACAGGTGGCGAAGGCTTGCACCTCGTCTCACGCCGGAGATGAAACAGCATACAGACAGATAGGGAATCTCCCGTAGGAGCTTACAGATAGGGAATCTCCCGTAGGAGTTTGCAGATAGAGAATCTCCCGTAGGAGTTTGCAGAACGATCCGACGAGGACTAGGGGGGAGATCGAGCTATTTAAAGCCCACTGGGGCGCTAATTAGAACACACATCAGGTGCGAGATAGTAATTGATACTTGACTAGAAGTGTGTGTTCGGCACGGACCAATCAAACACATAATGACAGGTAGTCCAAGGGTGTGGGCTGCTAAAGAGCAGACGAGAGTAAAAGAACGCGAGGGTGTGGGCTGGAGAGGTGAGGAGACAGGGAATCAAAGGTCCAGGGAACAGGAATTAAAGGTCCAGGGAAGAGGCGAACCTCACTACTCCCCCCTCCACGGGAGCCACCGGGCGACCGAAAAATACAGACAGAGGGGCAGGGGACATGACAAGGCAACAAACAAAAAATTGGGCCATGCTAGCGGGGAAGCTAGAACTAACAAAGGACAAACTCAACATACACTGTCTGTGCTGGCTGGGGTCGTCGACTGGTCGGGTCGTACTGTTATGGTTTGTAACCGACCCCAATCGCACAACACAAGGCAGGTATGAGAGTAAGCCAAGAACTGGGCATTTATTGAATACAACAGTAAAGCGGCACTGTCCCTCTAAGGGAGAACACAAAATACTGGAAAACAAGAACTTGGGAAAATAGGCACTGTGCCTTTAAGGGGGAACACAAAACACTGGAAAACAAGAACTATGGAAAAAGGGCAATGTGCCTTTAAGAGGCGAGCTGGCTAAGGGGAAGGCTAAGGGAAAGGCTAAAGGACAGGGCCAGGGCAAGGGACAGGGCAGGAACAGGGGCACTGGAGAGGGGAACAGGAACAGAGGCCCGCGGGGGCGGGCTGGAGACAGGGACAGAGAAAAACAGGGTTAAGGCCTTGGACAGGGCGAGGGACAGGGGCACTGGAGAGGGGAACCGGGAAGGGGCTAGCAGAGGGAAAGGGTAGCTGCCAGGGCACTGATAGCTACAGGGCCTATGCTAGCTGTACTGCTACATTAACATAGAGGCTGCGCTAGCTGCCGGAGCTAGGCTAGCAGACAGGCTGGAACAGGGGCACTGGAGAGGGGAACAGGGAAGGGGCTAGCAGAGGGAAAGGGTAGCTGCCAGGGCACTGATAGCTACAGGGCCTATGCTAGCTGTACTGCTACATTAACATAGAGGCTGCGCTAGCTGCCGGAGCTAGGCTGGCAGACAGGGCTGGACCAGCATGAGAGAACAAGCTAGCTGGAAGGACAGTCCTAGCTGTGGGGAACTGACCTTGCTAGCTGAAGGGGCAGTCCTAGCAGTGGGGAAAACTGACCTTGCTAGCTGAAGGGAGAGTCCTAGCAGTGGGAGAAAACTGACCTTGCTAGCTGAAGGGGCAGTCCTAGCAGTGGGAGAAAACTGACCTTGCTAGCTGAAGGGGCAGTCCTAGCAGTGGGGAAACTGACCTTGCTAGCTGAAGGGGCAGTCCTAGCAGTGGGGAAAACTGACCTTGCTAGCTGAAGGGGCAGTCCTAGCAGTGGGAGAAAACTGACCTTGCTAGCTGAAGGGGCAGTCCTAGCAGTGGGAGAAAACTGACCTTGCTAGCTGAAGGGGCAGTCCTAGCAGTGGGGAAACTGACCTTGCTAGCTGAAGGGGCAGTCCTAGCAGTGGGAGAAAACTGACCTTGCTAGCTGAAGGGGCAGTCCTAGCAGTGGGGAAAACTACACAAAAAGTGGAGGCCATGCAGAGGGACCGGGTTAGCTGCCTGGGCATGGCTAGCTACAGGGCCTATGCTAGCTGCAAGGGCTGCATTAACATAGAGGCTGTGCTAGCAGCCGGGGCTAAGCTAGAAGACTGGGGCCATGCTGGTAGTAGAGGCCTGGCAAGCTGCAGGGGAGCTAACGAGGCTAATAGGGAAGCTAACAGGGGAGTCAACAGGCTAACAGGGGAGCTAACAGGGGAGCTAACAGGGGAGACTAACAGGCTAACAGGGGAGCTAAACAGGGAAGCTAAACAGGGGAGTCAAAACAGGGGAAACAACAAAGGCTAACAGGGGAGCTAACAGGGGAGACTAACAGGCTAACAGGGGAGCTAACAGGGAAGCTAACAGGGGAGCTAACAAAGAAGCCAACAGGGGAGACTAGGGCCAGAGCTGCTTACAGGGATGGAGTAGGAGGGCGCAGGCTTGATGTCTGGAGTGAGGCGCGTCGGCTTGGAGAACGCGCCGGTTCGGAGAGCGCATCTGGCGCGGGGTCTGGAGTGGTGCGCGTCTGCTTGGAGAACGCGCCGGTTTGGAGAGCGCATCTGGCGCGGGGTCTGGAGTGGTGCGCGTCTGCTTGGAGAACGCGCCGGTTCGGAGAGCGCATCTGGCGCGGGGTCTGGAGTGGTGCGCGTCTGCTTGGAGAACGCGCCGGTTCGGAGAGCGCATCTGGCGCGGGGTCTGGAGTGGTGCGCGTCTGCTCGGAGAACGCGCCGGTTCGGAGAGCGCATCTGGCGCGGGGTCTTGAGTGGAACACTGGAATACCTCCCGTAGAGAATTAAAGAGCGCAGTACTGTGTCCCACTCCAGGCAAACGGCGACAGGTGGCGAAGGCTTGCACCTCGTCTCACGCCGGAGATGAAACAGCATACAGACAGATAGGGAATCTCCCGTAGGAGCTTACAGATAGGGAATCTCCCGTAGGAGTTTGCAGATAGAGAATCTCCCGTAGGAGTTTGCAGAACGACCCGACGAGGACTGGGGGGGAGATCGAGCTATTTAAAGCCCACTGGGGCGCTAATTAGAACACACATCAGGTGCGAGATAGTAATTGATACTTGACTAGAAGTGTGTGTTCGGCACGGACCAATCAAACACATAATGACAGGTAGTCCAAGGGTGCTGCTAAAGAGCAGACGAGAGTAAAAGAACGCGAGGGTGGGGGCTGGAGAGGTGAGGAGATAGGGAATCAAAGGTCCAGGGAACAGGAATTAAAGGTCCAGGGAAGAGGCGAACCTCACACTCTGACCGGAATTGATCCCATTTGTCCGGTAGATTGAAATCTACCGGACACTCAGACCTGCAAAAAAATATTCTAACGGAAACCCTGACCACGACTGAGTGTAGGGGTGGAGGAGGTCAATGAGGTACTGAGGTGCCAGAGCGTGAAGGGATTTGTAGGTGAGCAGGAGGGTTTTGTAGGTGATGCAGGATTTGATGGGGAGCCAGTGGAGGTGGATGAGGGTGGGGGTGATGTGCTGCCAGGGTTTGGTGTGGGTTAGAACCCTGGCAGCTGAATTTTGAACATACTGGAGCCTGTCCAGGGTTTCGCTTGGGACCCCGGACAGGACCCCATTGCAGTAGTCCAGGCGGGAGGTGACGAAGGCGTGGATGAGGGTCTCAGCTGTGGTGTCGGAAAGTGATGGTCGGAGTCTGGAGATGTTTCTGAGGTGGAAGAATGCTTAACCCAGGGGTTCCCAAACTTTTCAGGCCGCGACCCCCAAATAACGGTGTCAGAGAGCCGCGACCCCCACTATTATAGGAGGTAAAAAAAATGTATACAAAATTATTATTATAATTTTTTTTTATAAATGGAAATGTATGGTTGAAACATGCAAACGTTCAAACGCACACACACCAATACGCATTGGAGGCTTTTAACCAGGGCCGGACTGGGGAAATCATTCAGGCCAGGAAATATAGTGCAAAATATAGCCCTAGTCAGGCCACTTTTTAAGCAGGCGGTCTGGGGGTCCCCCACCAGGAAATTCTTTGTTCCAAAGACTTCATTTCCTGCATTCTGGTGCAGGATTTTTTTTTATTTGTACCCTTTAAATGCCAGTGTTTGTGATGGCATCACAAATTATTGTTAAAAAACAGGCTAGCATGTGTATGATTAGCAACAACACTGATTTTGATGGATTTTCTGTTTTTTTGTAATGTCAGATTGAAAATAATACAATATTTTATTCAACTTCAGCCCTGATCATAACACACATATTCATTTTATAATTCTAACCCTTTAAATGCCAGTGTGTGTGATGGCATATATTTGCAATATATCAAATGCAAAGTAAATTTTTCTGGGGGGGATTATTACAGGCTAGCATGTGTCAATGATTAGCAACAACAGTTTTTTGTAAGGGTCCCTCCTCCACCAATCACATGCGGCTCCCTTTGTGTGTGTGTGTGAGAGCAAGAGAGAGAGAGAGAGATTTTTATTTTATTTAACCTTTATTTGACCAGGTAGTCACTTGAGATCAAACTTGTGTGAGTTGCAGTGATCTCCTGGTTGTTACCCACCTAAGTTATCTAACTATTGCGCTGCTGCAACTAGAAACACTGGCCTGGCCTGCTTCTAAGTTCAGTGGCCTGACAGCATAAAAAAAAATATATATATATAAATATATATATATATACCATGTACATAATCGTTTTAACTCAAAACTGTGATCGTTACCAAAAGCAAGTTTTAGGTCCGGTAAAATACGACACTGTGATCGTTACAAAAGCATGTTTCAGGTTCGGTAAAATAGACATAGAATATAGCCAGAAGGTACTCCAAAAACAATAATCCCCAGTGATCCCATCACCATCGCGATTATTCTCCACACCAAACTATTCCAGTTCAAAAGGTAGGCGATACTGCCACCTGGTAGGATTCGATCGTCATTACAATTGTAACGTTGGTAGATGAGCCAGGGAGGCCCAGGGAGCTCCGGCCGAGTGTATAGAACGGGGATCAAAGGAAAAATATCAAAGGATCAAAACCCGCGAATTCTCGGGTATGGCGCTCAATGCATGGCATACAGAAACCTGACTTATCTCGGGTTTGGCGCAGAAAGTGTTAACAATTAACAATTAACAGAACAACAATCAATAAAACAACAAATATCAATAAAACAACAAACGGAGACATCTCAGAGAAAACTAAAACATGCTCAAAAACAGCATGACATGCCATACACTAATACTCTAATACTCCTCATAACCACTAGACAAAGACATTCCAAATCAACACATAACCCAACAAGTAGTTGTAGTTGGATGTCTGGCAGCAGTCCTTGCCCACTGTTGTGGAGCTTGATGGCCACTGGTATGAAGGACTGGCCGAGGCGGTTAGTTGAGTGTTTGGGTGGTATGAGTCTGACTGAACGTGCTTCTCATCTGTATGCTATCTAGTTTTATTGTTTACAGTGATGTTTATGTAGCTCTGCTAGTTCATAGTAATGTTTAACACTTTCGCGACCACTGGGGCCCGTCTAATATAATGGTTGAGGACCAGCTTTTGTAAACAAACCTGTGGCTTTTTGTAGAGCTAAATCTATACTTTATATTATTGCTATCTGTCCATTCTCATTGTCAATTGAGTTAATAAACCGTCCCTTCAAAATGGCTTAAAGAAAAAAAAATGCATCAATAGGTTGTCATTTTATAGCGCCGTGAATATAAACTTCATAGCGGATTTGGGCTAGTATATTTTCTGGAAAGATAGATAAATGGCGAATAGCTGCTAACGTTATATCCAATGGCATTTCCGTTTTACAGATGCTACAGAAATAACTAAAACTGCATATGATCGGGACTGTCCCAAAGCATGTATGCATGAAAGGGGGGGGGGGGGGGGGGGGGGGGGACATTGTTTATTATTATTGATTACCAATAACAGTGTTCGTCTAACTAGCCACATACGCTGATCGTATCGTATCATAGCAAGCTCTGAACGGGCTGTAATTTACGTGAAAAAGATCTTACCATGAGCCGGTGGGATACCCCGGAGCATTTCCCCGTTATCGATCGCCATCTGGTAGATCGATATGTCCATTGGCTGATGATAAATCCCCTTATTGCATGGTGAAATCTGCGATTCGAAACGTAATCCAAGGTACAGGGTGCTGATTCAGAATCCGGCTACTAAAAATCTCCATTGAAAGAAAAAAAAAAGTGATCCGTTCGCCCACAGGGCACATTGCAGTAGCGCGATAGCGCCCGTAAGAGGATCTGACCGGTATTAGATATTGTAGAATTCATAGAGTATTGAAAATCTGCAGTGCCGCTCGGCGACCTTGAACAGGTTATTAAAATGGAATAAAAGCAATAACAACTTGCTACGGCTTTATACGTGATTATGTCCACAACGCATGGATTCGAAGCACGTATAAATATGTGGTTCGTCCCCAATGTGTTAAAGTATGTTAGCTTTCAGAACCAATGCTTGTGTTACCCTCACCTCTTCCTCCCCCCACACTAGGTCATAGTGACTAGGACAATAGAGCTAGCTATGCACCCCTGGGGGAGGGGGGGGGGGGGTAACTAGATGGCATATAGTATCTGAAGAAAACTAGAATTTAACCAAAAACACAGCTAAACTGTGTCTCTCAGCACAGCATCAAATAGTCTATTTTTCATATTAGTGTAGCTAGGCTTAGGTGTCATCAGCCCTTGGCACCAATGTGTGTTCAGCACTTATTGGGATCTCATGGGGTTGTGACTCTACAAGTGCCTTTCATGCACTGTAAACCCTAATAAGTTACCAGAACTTTAAAACGTTGAGGCAATCAACTCTGAACTCTGTTACTGTTACTGTGACTTACAGTTCTCAGTTAAGGCAACTCACATATGTACAGTTCCTGTGACTTACAGTTCTCAGTTAAGGAAACGCAAACATGTTCTGTTACTGTGACTTACAGTTCTCAGTTAAGGCAACTCAAATGTGAGACAAGAAGATGTTCCTGTGTGTCTGCAAAACTTGTCAATGCCAAAACTGTGCAAATGTTTCTAAGGGAACTGAGGATATAGGGCTACATGGGATGATGACTCAGATGACAGTGGTGAGGATGATTAATGTCAGTGTTGCCTGGGAAGTGTGGTGGTGGATGAGGGGGTTCTGAAAGCTAACATACTTTAAACATCACTATGAATAGCAGAGCTACATAAACATCACTGTAAACAATAAAACTAGATGGCATACAGTATCTGAAGAAGACTAAAATGCTAGTTATGTAAACAAAAACACAGCTAAACTGTATCTCAGCACAGCATCAAATAGTGTATCCATATCTTGATTGATTGATTGAAAATGTTATTAACAGATTGCAGAATGGGTACAACACAGTTCAGATTCAGATTCAGATTACTTTATTCACCATATTGTGCAGGTACAAATGGAACGTGATTCGACATTACAGTGCATGATTTTTTTCACAAATAGGAATAAACATAATAATAATAAATAAATAAGTGCAAAACAGGACAGAACAGTGAGACAACAATAAGACAGTAAAGTGCAGTGGTTGGGGACATGGATACAGTGCAGCACAGTTCAAGTCCAGAGGTCCAGCCCTAGCAGCTCGCCATAGAGGGGGGGAGCAGGGGGACACCTGACTCATTTACCAGGCGAGCTGCTGAGGGGAAGAAGCTGAGTCTATGGCGGGATTTTAATGTCTTGGGCAGCCGTAGCCGCCTGCTGTGGGGATGCATAACGGCCCGGGCAGACCAGACGCGCACAAAGTCACGTGCGGGTTCCGTGCGAGATCGCGCGAGTGGCCTGGCACACAGAGTCCGACTTCAGAGCGCGCCAGCTTGCGGCCAGTGGGCACAGCTACGTCCGTTAACATGGGAGTGGAAGTGAAGCGGCGGTCGCCCGTCTGTCCGCCTGCCTTGAATCGCGTCTGGTCTGCCAGGGCCGTAATGAAGAGGCCGTGACCCGGGTGGGCGGGGTCTGCCATGATCTTCCTCGCCCTCCTCAAGGCCCTGGTGGAATGTAGGGACTTGAGGGAGGGAAGGGGGCAGCCGATCACCCTCTCTGCTGATCGTATCACCCAGTGATACCCAGTACGGCTCAATACACACAATTGTTAAGGGGATGCAGACCAGAGAAAGACTTTCGTCTTGTTTACATCAGGGTCCCCCATTTTCAATTCATCATGACATTTATGGGGCATTTAACATCCAGTTATGGTTAAATGTTACCCTCTTAAGCTGCAACGTCCCTCATATGGGACGTTTTTAGGATATTTTGCAACCGACACTTTGGCGACCCCTAGTGGCTCGGGTGTGCATATTTTGTAATACTATATATATATCGAATTGAAGGCTTATTTGTTGCCTGTCGATAGCGTCAAAATCCGACAAAATCCGTTCAGCGGTTCTCGAGTTACATGCCGGTATTTGAGGCTTGTGCAAAGTACACGGTATTGCACAAAATACCACTCCCGACTCAGGCTGCAGTAGTTCCGTCAATCTAGATCTGATCTCGAAAATGATTGTGGATCGTTGCAACCAATGAGTGTGGCTTTCCAATGATACCCCACATGGGGATCTAAATACAAAAAACTAAAAACACGAAGAAACACAAATACAGGAAGAGCAAAACAGCAGAATGAATTGAAGTCTATAAGAAAACTGAGTTTTTCTTTGTACACAGTTTACCAAAATCACTCCTAATCACTCATTTCTGAATGGATCTTTAAATTTGGATATGTACTACATAAGGCTTCAGGCTATGGCTCCGTCTGGATTTGTAAGCAATACCACCTTCTGGGGAAATACTTCCTCTGGACTACTAACTACTACAGAAAAACTTGAGTAACAAGTGTGTTAGTTTTCACAAGCAAACTGTATAATAAACTGTTCTGGGACCGGACGGCAGCTGGCAGCTTTGGTAATGCACCCATCATACATTTCTAACTCACAGAAGATCGCTGCCAGTCCCCTACAAGAGGGGGAAGGTTGGTGATATAAAGGACTGAGTTTGCACATAGGCTGAATACGTTATCTACACTCTTACACAATAGACTACTGGCTTACTTCCTCAGGCCAAACTCAGAGACAATAGTGGCTTGTTGACCATAAACAATGACACACCAGACTTCTGTCTCAAACTCCCCAAGCCGAACCTTAGATACAATAGATCAATAGCCATCCTGACGTTTGGGGCTGGCTGAGACAATGGAAGTCGACACCAGGCCCTAAAACACAGGTTTATTACTTCTCACAACAGAAACGGCCAAGCTGCAGCTGTTTACAATTGGTCCCCCAATATAAACTGCCCACAGGCAGCTGTTAAAAGTAAATTTGGGGCAAAACATTACCTCCAGCAAAAATACCCTTAAAAGGCTTTTCCGGAAAATTTCTAGTCAGAGAGGCAGTCACCTAGTCTCACCTAGCTAGATCGCCATTTTAGACGGGGCAAGAAGAACCATTGTAAGGGGATTATATTGTCAAAAGCAATGTGGGTGGAACTGCGATAGGGGGCGGTGGAGGCATGATTTTGGACTCCCGTCCTGAGCAGATATAGGAAGCGTTTAGCAGGTGCAGTGTATGACGTGCGTTGGCTTTCAGAATGGTGAGATTTATGGTTAGGAACGGGTCCCTGTTTTAGGCCACCCCCGTCCTCTCTCTC
>NC_140171.1:57689603-57720716 GCF_963971535.1 Notolepis coatsorum | reverse complement strand
CTAACCCCCCCCCTCCTCTCCCTCTCTCTCTCTCCCCCCCCTCCTCTCCCTCTCTCTTTCTCCCTCCTTCCCCACCCCCCTCCTCTCTCTCCCTGACCCCCCCCCCTCCTCTCCCTCTCTCTCTCTCCCTCTCTTTCTTTCTTTCTTTCTTTCCTTAACCCACCTCCCCACCCCCCCTCCTCTCTCTCCCTGACCCCCCCCCCTCCTCTCCCTCTCTATCTCTCCCTCCTTCCCCACCCCCCTCCTCTCTCTCCCTGACCCCCCCCCCTCCACTCCTTTTCCTTAACCCACCTCCCAACCCCCCTCCTCTCTCTCCCTGACCCCCCCCCCCTCCTCTCCCTCTCTCTCTCTCCCTCCTTCCCCACCCCCCTCCTCTCTCTCCCTGACCCCCCCCCCTCCACTCCTTAACCCACCTCCCCACCCCCCTCCTCTCTCTCCCCCTCCTCTCCTTCCCGCTTTCCTTCTCTCTCTCCCTGACCCACCCCCCCCCTCTCTCCCTCTCTCTCTCCCTGAACCCCCCCCCCCCCCCTCCTCTCCCTCCCGCTTTCCTTCGCTCTCTCCCTGACCCACCCTCCCACCCCCCCCCCCCTCTCTCTCTCTCTTTCACCCTGACCCACCCTCCCACTCTCCCGCTCTCCCTCTTTAACCTGCCTGGACTTAAATGTTTCCCCCCCTGGCCCATTCCTCTCTTGACCGCTCAGTGGTCCCGTCACGCCCTCTCTCCTACCCATCAGGGGTGCCGGTGCGTCCTGAATTTATGTTTAAGTTGGGGTCCTCACTTCAGTGGGCTGTTGGCTGTGGAGTGTGTTGTTATAAAGTCATGTTGTTATTTGTGGGGATTGCAGGACATATTAGGACACGCGCCGGTGAAGGAGGAACGCGGAGGAGGACGGAACACTCGACATGGTTCCTGGTTTGAGTGAAAGTAGTAGGCGGGTGCTTTTGGGGTGTGCTGTAGCGATGGTTTTGTTGTGTATGTTGGCTAGCGTGATACTGTATGGTCCATTTCGACAGCCTGAGCTGCCAGAGGTGGTGGTAGTGGGTAAACGGTCGCTGCCAGACCATCACGGTAATCTTTTTTTAGGGATGGCGAAGACAGTGGCAAAAATGGCTAATAGATCAGATTGCTATGTGTGTGGCCTGTCCCCACAAGCGGCCGATGCGGGCCTTCCTCTAATTGCACACCCTATAACGAAGTGTCATGCCAGCGTGTTAAGAGATTTGCCTACCCCTGACCTGTGTGACGGGGTGGGACAAGACAGGATTGAGAGGTATTTGGGATGGGGGTCAATGAAGAATAAAATGATAAAGTATGGAGAACTGTTAGACAATAGCCCCATTCCGATAGCATATAGGTCGGCTGGGTTTGAGAAGTGCGTGGAGGGTAAGTCCAATGGTAAAATCGTGGGGTATTTGGACGGCTGCTTGGGAGATAGAGGGGTCTGGAGTAAGGATTCAGAAGCCCCGGCCCCTAATGGGGCGTTTTGGATTTGTGGTGAGTTTGCGTACGCCTCGTTGCCAATTGACTGGAGGGGAAAATGTGCGTTGGGTTACTTAGTACCGGCTATGAGGGTATCTGATGTTTTGCCAGCGTTTCCCAAGACAAGGAGGAGGAGGGATACGGACCATTTTTTCAGGGTGGCGTTTCCCTGGTATGGGGCATATGCAAACATGGAGGAACTGGACCATTTGGCTAGAGTATTTGAGGATTAGGGAGGGGATTAGGCACCCCGAACCTCTAGCCTCCAACAGGCGGCAGTGGGCTCGCAAGAGTCTGGGCGCACGTTAAACACATCATATAGTGCTGGGGAGTTACTGAAGGCCTCCGTGCGTAACGAGGTATGAATTAACATACCACTGTGGTACCGTCTAGTCGGCCCAGGAAACGTCACACGTAAGTTGGTGTGGGCACTGGGTGGTATGTGGACGACAGTCCACACCTAGGAGCAGGGCGGTGAACCGGAGGGGGCACAGCTCCTGCCATGAACAGGCTAGGCTGGCGAAAACGGTCAATATTTCCATGCCCAGAGCAAGCGGGGTGGGGACAAGACCGTCGGTTTCTAAACTGAGTGGCTGATAGGTACTACGGACAGTCAGCCGCTTGGGGTCCTGATTTGATGACGGACTATGAGGTCGCTATCGACTGGGTCGCCAGCCGGTCAGGAGAGCGTTATGACCCCTGCTTATAGTCACAGAAATGCAGGAAGTGGGACTGTGAGTGACTGGACAGTATGGGCATAAATGCACTTGGCTCAATGTACAGTCAGGCCACAGTAACCTTACTAGCCGATACAGGGTTAGTAGGCGAGCTGTGCTTCTGTGATCAGTGTTTTTGAAAAGAAAATGCTGGGAAGCAGAGGGATGAGGGGTGTCAATTCAGAGGAATCTGGATTGTCTCTCCTAAGATTGGAGCCTTAAACTGCAACTGAAGGTAAAATAAGGGGACTTCTTCTGTTCATGAGAGGAGACCTTAGCCTGGAAGTGGAGGCCTGTATCCCTGTTGGGTGAGAGGGGGTCCGGTGTAGGAGGCAATGCGGCCCTGAAAAGCCGGTTTCCCCACACTTTGCACCTCCTAAACTTGTTTGGGGAGAGGTGCATCTAAGTAGGGGAAGGAGTGCATCCGAACGGGAGGAGGGTACTCTTAACTGGAAGGAGGTTAAAAGGGTCAAAGCGATGGCAGTCACAACAGCGAGGGGCTTGGGCCTGGAGGCTCAGGAGTTACGGTCCTTACGACTGATGGAGCTGCAGACGAGAGCAGCTATGGACTTCCTGTTGGCGAAGTCAGGAGGCACGTGTGCATTGATTGGTCAGGAATGCTGCACATTCATACCAGCAAATGATGAAGGTGGTTTGCCAGCCATAATTGAGCATTTGAAGAACATTACTAGGGATAATAATAGGAATTTCAGGTGGAAAAAGGGACAGAAGAGAATAGGAAGGGCCTACAGTGCCACTATTGGTTGTCCGAGTAGGAGTCAGTCACAAAGAGCATAGACACCTACATTTAGATAGGGATTACAGAAAATACTTTTCTGCCTGTTGCCATTGTTACAAGATCAAAAAGGATAAGGGAAACTCTAGAAAAATGGGAAAAAAGAGCGCATATAGGAAAATGAAAGCCGCAACCCAATCAGATAAGTCGACCCTAATTGGTTGGATGGAAGAAAGTCCAGTACAAATTATTGCAGACGAACACGACCATACAAAAGGTAACAAATATTATTTGAAAAAAGCAACTTACGTATCGAACAAATGGAACGAAAGATGGAAACATCTTGTGAACCGTTGGCCTATCGAAGGTTCTTTTGATTTGGAGCTAATAGCTGTCATAAGAATGCTAATCAGTACATATAAATACCACGGGACAGAAGAGGATAGGGCAAAGACATTTTTGCAAGAAACTAGTATGATAGAAGCTTATGCACGGGAGGTCGAGAGGAGAGATAGTGACAGGAAGGGCATTGCAAATGTCAATGATGCGGCCAACCCAGGAGAGGAGGTAGTCCCGGTCACCATAACTCCCCTGGCCCCTAACACAACACCTGTCATCGCCCAAAGTGCAGTTCAGGTAGCCTCACTCACCCCAGCATCCCATCTTATCGCTCAACAGGAAAGGATTGAGGGAGCTTTAGCACCCCCACCATATGCCAGTAGGAATGGGGAACGAGTGTACCCTATTCTACCTATATTAGAAATGAGCAGCCCTTATCAGTTAACAGACGATCGGGGTATGGTAGAGACGGGACAAGCAAGAACATCAATTCACCTGACATCTAGGACACAAGACAGTCCACCCCGGGCTCGTTCAGAAAGGGGATATGCGTCCTCACAACGTCAAGAGGAAAAGACTGAATATTTGTCAGAGCGAGCCAAGCTGATCGAATTGGCTGAAGGGGAAGGACAACGCAACTATGACGCGCTGGTAAAGCGTAAAGCGTGGGAAAAGATGAAGGAAAGACACGGCCCCACCCCAGACTCGTCTGACCGCCAGAGCGAGTATCACAGAGATCGCCCCCCCCCCACGTGAGTCCAGCAGGTACGCAAAAAGTGACAGTTCCCTGATTGGTCTCATGAAATCAGAGTGGGCGCGTCAAGAGGGAAAACCCGAACCAGCACTAAGAGGTAAGGAATCTGATTTAAACATCTCCTCCTCACAGGGTGCTGAACTTGACGAGAAGATGGTAACGATAAAGGACGGTCTGATGGCGATAGACCAGGAGCTCGTGGTATTGGACAAGGACCATGCTGACATAATAGTGCGGTTGACGGACCACGACACTACAGACGTTCGAGGGGCGGCGGAGTATAAAGAGATCATCGAGATGCGGGAAAACATTGAGGAAAAACGAAATGCCCTGCGAGACAAAAAAGCAGAGCAGAAAAAGGCCCTTGAGACGGTAGAGGATGCTGTGAGGGATAGAATAGAGACCAGATCACAGACGAGAAGTCAGCAACTTCACATCAATGCCCCCGTCAAAATAGCTCCCGTAATAGTAAGAGGACAGGAATTGGAATATCACCCCTGGAAGGGGTCCGACATGACTCAAGTGTCTGAGAAATTGCTGCCCCTCCAGAATGGGGCCAATCCGTGGATTGCCAAACTGGAGGAACTGATGATTGGACAAGAACTGGCGATGGGGGATGTAAAGAAAATATTGACAACCGTGATGGGAATAGGAGGCATGGAAAAAATACTGGAGAAGGCTGCCATGGGAGACCATGTGGGGACTGGGGCACATGTTGCGGACCTGTTTGCACGGTACAGGGGAGTACTGTGGCTGGCCCTCCGAGAAACCTATCCGACTAGGATGCACCCAGACCAAATCCACATTGGTACCCTGGGGGCGGACACCCACCCTAGGCTGTACATACAACAAGCCTATGCCGCCTGGAAGAATACAACTGGTCGAGATGTAGAACTTGACCCCCTGCATGAAGCCACGCTAAGAGCAAAGATTGAAAACGGCCTCCCCATGGAGGTGAGGCAAAAACTGGCCGAGGTGGTGTCTCTGTCAAGTATGGCCCTGAGCTTTTATGTCGATAATGTGGCCCATCAAGTTGAACTACATCGGAAAAGGGAGCAAAACAAACAGGATAAGGATATGGACCAACACCAAAGGATCCTGTATCAACAGCCAACCGATGCAGGGAAGATAGTGGAATATCTCCAAGCCTTAGTCCAGGTCCCACAACCAAGAGGTGAGACGGGCTCCAACGGGGAACCACATGAACAGAGACAGGCTCAGTCGGGGACGCAGGGGGGTCCTGCGCCGGAACAGCAACAAAACCCAAGAGGAGCACCCTGGAAGTCACAGGGACAAGGTGGAGGCAGAAGAGGGGGCGCGAATGGATACAAAGGTCGGCAGGTTGAGTGCTGGTCGTGCGGGGAGATCGGACATATTTCACGGGAATGTGAGCATGGCTATCAAGCCAGAGGGGGAGGCCCCCGAGGGGGGAACAGGAGAGGAAATTGGCGAGGCCAAGGCCCACCCCAAGGTCAATACCCTAGTGAGAACAATGGCACGGTGAATCCATTAAGAGGGCCAGATGAACCACTCTGAAGAGGCCCAGAGAGTCCAATGGGGAGGTGTCAGCTGTCAGTGTCGTCTTTAAGGTAGGAGCCTATTGTGTGCGTAGCGGTGAATGACAAATCTGTCGAGATGATGGCAGACACCGGTGCGGCCTACACGGTAGTGCAACCCCAAGACGCGACGCACCTAACCATGTCCGGTCGATACGTACGGACAATTGGATTTGAGGGATTAAAACAGCTGACACCGGTGACCGATCCTGTGACTCTGAGATATCGAGGCAGGGAAGCGACTCTTCCTGTGCTGGTCTCGGAAAGCACACCCATTAACTTACTTGGCCGAGATGGGCTGGGGTTACTGGGGATGAACATTAAATGTACTGCAGAGGGTTGCGTGATAAGTGAACGAGAAGACCATTACTATCAGAAATCGACAGCCGACCACCGGAAATCTATTGACTAGGCTAGGGGGACTGGACCAAGATTTGCTTGGTCCAGCCTTGCAATTGGAGACATTTATCACTGCCAACATGCCTGAAGCAAGTGATCCAAAGACACCATATCATTGCACTCTGCAATACCATAAAGATGCAGACTCGTCACAGGCTAAGGAGTGGCTGAGTGTGCAACCAGACAAAGTACAGCTTAATGCAACCAATATAATTTTGGGGCCGCAAGGAGCAGCGCTACGTATTGCACGGAGCGACTATCTGCATAAAGAACACAAGATTGCGGACAGTGTTCCCCATGTGACTTTAAAGGTAACCAGCTCGTGCGATCAGCAGCACATTGGCGAAATGATGAAAAAAGCGGAAGGGATTAAATTTGAACAGATGAAAGAAAACAAACTGATCTGGATAAGCCCCGACAAAAGGTTTATTGGGGCCACCCTGCCTTGGAAAAATCAGTATCCATTGAAGGAGAAAGCGGTGGCTGGAATCGAGCCACAAATCAAAGGACTTTTGACAGCGGGAGTCCTACAGAAAACAACTACTCCCCGGAGCAACACGCCGTTGCTACCCGTGGAGAAACCTGATACCTCGTACCGGTTAATACACGATTTGAGAGCTGTCAACGAGGTGTTACTTGACAATCCCGCGGATGTCCCCGACCCCCATGTGCTATTGACATTTATCCCATCGAAAGCTGAATACTTTACAGTTATAGATTTGTGTAGTGCATATTTTAGTGTGCCCTTGAGCAAGGAGTGCCAGCATTTTTTTGGTTTTACCTATAAAAATGAGCATTATGAGTATACTAGAATCCCTCAGGGACTAAAGCATTCGCCACACATATTTAACAAGATCCTAAGGGAGGATTTAGACGGGTTGGATACAATATTGACCTCTAGGGTCATTCAGTACATGGATGATCTGATACTGTGCGCGGACGATCAGACAACATGTCATCGTGACTCCGTAAAACTGTTGCAGCTGTTGGCAGAAAAAGGCCACAAAGTGTCTTGAAAAAATTGCAATATTGTAAACCTAAAGTGATCTATTTAGGACAAACTATTTCACAGGGCCATCGGGCTATTTCGGAAGAACATTTGGTGGCCATTAAGACGGCGCCCAAACCTGTGACGGTAAGACAAATGATGGGATTTCTGGGTATCACAGGGTACAGTTCTCCATGGGTCGAAAACTATACGGAAATAGTGAAACCATTAAGAGACATGATGAAAGATGCGGGCGTTGATAAACTGAGTAGTAAAGTGGTATGGACTGAGGATGGCTTACAGGCGTTTGAAACAATCAAGTCCCGACTGTTAGAAGCGCCGGCCCTGGCTTTGCCTAACTATACCAAGAAATTCATACTCTACGTCTCTTCCTCTCCAGATCAGAAGCAGGCGTGCGCGGTGTTGACCCAGGACACCGGGGTGGGGGCGCGACCACAGCCGATGGCGTACTACTCAATTGCCTACTCGGAAGTAGAGATGGGGATGGCTCCATGCTACCGAGAAATGGCTGGTGTCTATACAATGTACGAGAAAGCCGCAAGTATCATGATGGGATATCCAGTGGATATCATGGTGAGGCATGACTTAAAGAGTCTGTTGGAGTCCGGTAAATATGCAGTAACGATGCCTCGCATTAGACATTATTACAGGCTTTTGGAACAGGAAGATGTGACGCTGGTCAGGTGTTCCATAACGAACCCGGCAGCCGACATCCCTACGCCTGAGGATGGAGAACCCCACGACTGTGTGGCCGAAGCCGAGAGGTACTCTAAACTCAGAGCAGACTTGCAGGCTTTTCCATTTAGCAGTCCAGATCTGGAACTATGGACTGACGGCTCTTGTTATCGAGTTGGCGAGGGACTAAAAGCAGGCTACTCCGTGATAAGGTTACAGGGCGAAGGGTTTGTGGTGGAAAAGGCCGAAGCATTATCACAACCCTGCTCAGCCCAGTTAGCAGAATTGGTCGCACTGACGGAAGCATGTAACATGGCAGAGGGCAGAACTGTAAATATTCATACCGACTCGGCCTATGCACATGGAACCGCCTTTTTATTAGGTAGAACAGAACCTCTGGATAACCAGGGGGGCTTGTCAGGATGATTTAGGTTTGTGGCGCAACCACGGTGGATTTGTGGTGGCTCCTGCTGGCCTGGTCGGACTGCTGATCCACAAAAAAAAAACTGATAAATTGTGTAATCTTCAAATAACTGGAAATTGTTAAACGGTGTGAGTGAACTTAGAATTGTGTAAACTTCAACTAACTGATAGTTGTTAATTGTGTGAGTGAGCTAACGTGGGTGTTGAAAGTAATTGACACTAACAAATATGAACTGTGCGTTAAAAGGATGCTTTAAATATTTGGCTTTTATGTGATTTGGCTAAACAATTAAAAGGTTAAGGTATTTGTAACAGTTTGATTGAGAAAATACTAACAAGAATATTGGGAATAAAGAATCCCCAAACCGGGGAAACTGTGGTAGTTTTCACAAGCAAACTGTATAATAAACTGTTCTGGGACCGGACGGCAGCTGGCAGCTTTGGTAATGCACCCATCATACATTTCTAACTCACAGAAGATCGCTGCCAGTCCCCTACAAGAGGGGGAAGGTTGGTGATATAAAGGACTGAGTTTGCACATAGGCTGAATACGTTATCTACACTCTTACACAATAGACTACTGGCTTACTTCCTCATGCCAAACTCAGAGACAATAGTGGCTTGTTGACCATAAACAATGACACACCAGACTTCTGTCTCAAACTCCCCAAGCCGAACCTTAGATACAATAGATCAATAGCCATCCTGACATTTGGGGCTGGCTGAGACAATGGAAGTCGACACCAGGCCCTAAAACACAGGTTTATTACTTCTCACAACAGAAACAGCCAAGCTGCAGCTGTTTACAATTGGTCCCCCAATAGAAACTGCCACAGGCAGCTGTTAAAAGTAAATTTGGGGCAAAACATTACCTCCAGCAAAAATTCCCTTAAAAGGCTTTTCCGGAACATGTCTAGTCAGAGAGGCTCTGGCTCTGAGCAAGACCCGCCCTTATGACGTAAAGTCTGGTGGGAGGAGTTTAGTCTTTAAAATACGTGGTTCAGCTCAGATATAGAGAACCCCACGAACAACTGAGCGAACAACATCCATTCTACATTCTCTTCCCCCTACTGGCCGGAGGACCGCGTCGACGCATTGAGACGACAATTCCAACTACCATCGAAGAAGAAGAGCCGAGAACGAGAGATGCTTATAGCTGTTTAGATATTGAACGTTTAGACTGAATTCTGCTGCCCTTCGGCATAGCGACTGCTTCCAGCAGAATTCATTGCACTATTCTTCAAATCGTTGATTTGTAATTGTTTGGAATCCCATTAAAAACCGGATCCTTTCATATCAATCCGCTCGGAGCTCCTTTTTCTTCAAACGCCGCCTCTCTGTTGACGCCGTGTAAAACCATTTCCTGGTTTTGTTTTAAGTACCACAGGGCTTGTAAGATTTATACACAACGCAGAGCAGATTAGGAATTAGGTTCTGATTATATCAGAACAGCATAGCCCAGTGGGTTACTTCACAAGTTTCTTTACAACTCAAGTTCAGACCTATGTTACTCTATTACATTAGCACTAAAAGTAATTGTTTTCTTCAGAATGTCATCTTTCAAAAGAGACCAGGCTCATGCATGTGCTATAAGTATAAAGTATGTTGTTTTGGTTTGCAAAAAAAGTATGCAGTCCTCAAGTTCAAGTTCATAAATTGCCACTTTTCTGCCTGCTTGTTAAAGGGTGGGACTTGATCATGTGCTACACAATTTCAAGTTGAATGGGATTCATAAGTATTTGCATATACTGTATGTTGAACAATGGTTGGATGCCAAACTTATTTTCGTTGTACCGTACTTGTGCTGTATAATGACAATACCTCATTCCTACGTACGAAAACATTTAGAGTGGATTCTCTGCAGTTTTAAAAATGAGACCCCTGGTCTTTTCTGATCTGCGAGAAAGCAGGCCTGACCACAGAAAAGATCCTCAGCCAATGATTTGATGAGTGTGTTGTCAGGTAAAATAGGTAGGTAAAAAGGTATACAAAAACTATTACAGGAGAAAGTTGAAAGGAGAAGTCCCATATGTGCATTGCTTCAACCATCATACATCTAGTGATGATCATGTCAGCTGAGAATGCACTAGTAGGGGGGATTAAGCTAAAATAAAATTGGCCAAATCATTACGTGGCGGATAAAAGCACCAACTTTGGTACACACCTTCATTAGGATGTATCTCACCATCTCAAAATGTGTGCACACAAATCTGGACCCATTAACCTAAACACCACTTTGCAGGCCATAGCTAACTTTAAACGAAACAGTTTAGAAAAAGCAATGAATAAAGGTATTTACCTACATACGTAACCCGTTATAATGATAACGAAAACCATATCTTTCAGAAGGCAGACACTAGAGTATGCATCCATCTAAAATATGCTCTAGAAATGGGTGCACAGACGTAATTCGAACAGTGGGTACAGATATAGTGATCCTCGTTGGTCTGTTTGGATAGCTTGCCAAAGACTACCCAAATATAGGCCTCTGGGTTGCTTTTGGTATGGGGCCAAACCTTCCAGGAAATATGCATCAATACAATTTTCTAAAAGCTGGGGAGGAAAAGGAGGTTGGCTCTGCCGGGATTACACTCATTCACAGGCTGTGATACAACTTCACAGTTTGAGGGCAAAGGCAAAGAGACAGCCTGGGCTGCATGGAGGGAGCATGCCTATGTTCCCACAGCCCAATGGTCTCACAGACCTATGTTCCCACATTTCTATGATTTCTTTTCACCAAAAATTTGGCCATATGTTCCCACAGCCCTATGTTTCCACATGTATAAGATTTTTCTCAAAATTAGGCCCTATGTTCCCACAGCCCTATGTTCCCACAGCCCAATGGTCCCACAGCCCTATGTTCCCACAGCCATATGTTCCCACATTTCCTTTTTTCATAAATGTGTATCTGATTTTATTTCCCTTTCTCTTAATTTGGTAGGCAATTACACCTAACCAATGATCCAATTGGTAGTAGAGGGTTCGTCCGGGAACATAGGGCTGTGGGACCATTGGACTGTGGGAACATCGGGCCTAAATTTGAGAAACATCTTAGAAATGTGGGAACATAGAGCTGTGGGAACATAGGGCCTCATTTTGAGAGAGATCTTAGAAATGTGGGAACATAGGGCTGTGGGAAGATAGGGCCTAATTTTGAGTGAAACAAATATCTTGTAATATATTCTGTACTTCTGTATGACAACTATTAAAGAAACTTGATCTTATAAATGTGAGAACATAGGGATGTGGGAAGATAGGGCCTAATTTTGAGTGAAACAAATATATTAGAAATGTGGGAACATAGGGCTGTGGGACCATTGGGCTGTGGGAACATAGGGATGTGGGACCATTGGGCTGTGGGAACATTCCCCTGCATGGAAATAATTTACAGAAGTGTTGAATGCCTTCATTGCTATTTTGGCTAATCCTGTTCAACTGCTTAGCTAGGATCAAACAGTTTTGCGTTGCTGGAAAGATACACCTGTGTTCTGTATGACAAGACAACTGGCATTGAAAAAGTAAATGATTTAAGGAAGTATTTGTTTGCTCAAAAATATATTTCACTGCAAAGCAGAGCACTTTTCAAGCTAACATTTGGTCCAGAAGTCTGAAAGCTATCCAGTCTGTACCTTCTCCTGACAAATATGGATGGACCAAAGTACAGTAGCTGATTCATGGGCACCTTTATGGACACCCTTGCCAGAGGCTGCCAAGGTTTGTACAGAACTCCTAAAGTGTGGCTGCAAAGCTGTCAATGCCGCAATGCTGGCCATTACCTTGCACAGCATTATGCCAATGTGCTGGAACATGTGATTTGGCACAAGTGAGTCAATACTAGACAGTAATAATGAACGAGAAGATGAATAGTATAAAATTAAATTAAGAAGAAGAAGATGCAGCATGGAAATGTTTACAAACAAGAAGATAAAGTCAGAGTGCACATGTAAATAAGAAGACACAGAGTGTAACATAAGCAAGAAGATGCAGAGTGCAATGGACATGGTTTAGACAGCCATTTGGAATTTCTCCAACAGCTCACCTGTTTAATAGTGTTTGGGGACACCCCTTCTAGGATTTATAAGGATCACTCAATGTACATGCCAAATTATATGCTGGGCATTTTGTGCTTTATCACACAGTTAAGATGGCCATTTTGAATTTTACCAATAACTCACTTCCTGTTTAATATTTTTTTGGGCACCCAAGGGGCATTTGTGCCAAATTATATGCTCTTATGAGATTATTTAGGTGTCATTTGAGTCAACTGCCCACAGTTTGGTCAGCCCTTTTGAATTTCATCAATAACAGACTTCCCGTTTAAGATCTTTTTGGGCACCCCTACTAGATGTCTTAAGATCACCCAAGGGACATCCGTATAAAATGTCATGCTGCGTAACGATTTTTCACATAATCCCTCCTGTAGCCTATAGGATTTTCCCACATGTGTGACACGCTTTATCTGGTTTCTAAAAAAGCCAACTTTGGCCACAGTGTACACAGGAAAAATTTGAAAAAATTATTTTTGTTATTATATTATATGGTTAGTATGTATAGAAAATCAAGTCAATATACAGTATATGACAATGTGATTGCCAAAGTGGGGAATGTGGTAATATTGACCTTGAATTCCATAACTAATATGTGTAAATAAAATAAATGAATCCATAATGTAAAAAACAGGGCTTAGCCAAAAGTGCATTCCAAACAAACCCCCGCTCAGGGGTAAGACTGGAGTAGAGAACGACAGTTGCCGGTCATAAAAGGCCACAGGGGAAGTCACACCCCACAGTAAACAGTGGCTCACTTTAAATAGCAGAGGAACAAGTGTTATTACACTCTTGTTATGGAATCCTGGTATATCTATCACAGATAGACAGAGTGTCAGTCTGGTGAATAAAGGTTGTGTGGTTTCATAGGATGTCTGGTATCAGTCTGAGAAAGCACTGACTGTACTTGGATGATATTAGACATCTGTAACCATATAGAAGGAATGTTAAAGTTATATATTCATTTAGAGGAGATTTTGGCAGCCACACCGAGGGGGGGGGGCCATCAAGAACCCCCCTCTGTTCACTGAAAGAAGACTCACACAGCAACCACACCGACGGGGGCCACCAGCAGAACCCCTCTGTACTCAGCAAAAGACCACACCTACGGGGGTCACAGACAGGCCCCCTCCCTCTCTGTCCCATCACGTCGCCACAGCCCAGAGGTGGGGGCAGCCAGCCCCCACAGAAGACAGCCCACAGAAGACCACATGATTGGACCTAAATGTACTTCTAGAATGTTATGATTGGAGGGAAGTTATAGTATATAAGAGCGAACATAGTGTTAGTTCAGGAGCCCAGACCCACCCCAGGTCTGCGGCTCCACCGCTTCCCACCCAGAGAATGCTGTTGGCTGATGTTCATGTAAGTAGGCCGGATGGTCCCATGGTTGGTAAGAATAGAATGTAAAGATACTTATCTTAGAAACCAGGCTTACTTATATGAACAGGGGCTTACAGTATTTTCTCTATGTTCAAATTATGTTAACAATGACTGTTGTATGTACCTGTTGGGGTTTTGAGATGCAAACCTTGTTGATTCTGTGTACAAAACAGACATGATTAATGTATTCTGATAATCCTAGTATGTGAAAAGCAACCTTTTTATTCACTCTTGGTCGCCGAGACAAATAAATCCATGAGTTGAATTCGAACTCTGTTGTCTGGACTGCACATTTATTCCTTGCTGGCTAAATTGGGAGTCAGATGAGGAGACCAAAAATTCTATCACTTATGTCCCTTTCTCCTCCTTCCAGTTAAGCGACCTCCTTGTACTGTACACTATTGTTAGGATTCTATAGGATTATACTTCTGCGGCTCCTGAACTAACACTATGTTCGCTCTTATATACTATAACTTCCCTCCAATCATAACATTCTAGAAGTACATTTTGGTCCAATCATGTGGTCTTCTGTGGGCGGTCTTCTGTGGGGGCTGGCTGCCCCCACCTCTGGGCTGTGGCGACGTGATGGGACAGAGAGGGAGGGGGCCTGTCTGTGACCCCCATCGGTGTGGTCTTTTGCTGAGTACAGAGGGGTTCTGCTGGTGGCCCCCGGCGGTGTGGTTGCTGTGTGAGTCTTCTTTCAGTAAACAGAGGGGGGTTCTTGATGGCCCCCCCCTCGGTGTGGCTGCCCAAATCTCCTCTAAATGAATATATAACTTTAACATTCCTTCTATATGGTTACAGATGTCTAATATCATCCAAGTACAGTCAGTGCTTTCTCAGACTGATACCAGACATCCTATGAAACCACACAACCTTTATTCACCAGACTGACACTCTGTCTATCTGTGATAGATAGTTTCAAGTTTCTCAAGTTTCTTTAATAGTTGTCATACAGAAGTACAGAATACTTTCATACAAAATGCTTCTTACTGTTACGCTCCAGAGACTGTGCTAGACAAGATAGTATCAAATAACATAGTATAGCATGTAATTTAGAAGAAGAAAATGAGGTCACAGTGTTCGGTATAGACATATGTACAATGTTCTGAGTTACCATATAATATACAATACTATGCAGTGTACTAATGTACAGTACTATATAGTGCAAAGCAGAAATGGGATGAGGTACAATTTAGGTACAATTTACAGTAAGGTGTACGAGTTGTAGTGCAATCCTTCATCAATAAATATAAAGTGTGGGGAGTGGGTGCTACAGTGTGTTTGTTTAAAGTGGGTGTGTGCTATAAAGTGTGTGGAGTGGGTGCTACAGTGTGTTTGTTTAAAGTGAGTGTGTGCGTGTGGATGTGTGTGCTATGTGCGTTTGGTGGTTGTTGTTGTGTAGTGTTCATTGTTCGTTTAGCAGCCTGATGGCCTGGGGATAGAAGCTTCTTCTGAGTCTTTCTGTGCTCGCCTTGAGACTCCGGTATCGCTTGCCTGAACCTGCAGCAGTTCAAAGAGGCAGTTGTTCGGGTGACTGGAGTCTTTAATGATTCTCTTAGCCTTGCCCTTGCAACGCTTGTTGTAAATGTTCTGGAGGGTGGGGAGCCCCCCTCCAATTGTGCGTTCGGCTGAACGTGTCACTCTTTGTAGTCTGCTTCGGTCTTGTGCAGTGCTATTCCCAAACCAGGAGGTGATGTTGCCGGTCAAGATGCTCTCTATTGTACATGAGTAGAAGTTCTTAAGGATCTTCTGACTGACTATAGATATACCAGGATTCCATAACAAGAGTGTAATAACACTTGTTCCTCTGCTATTTAAAGTGAGCCACTGTTTACTGTGGGGTGTGACTTCCCCTGTGGCCTTTTATGACCGGCAACTGTCGTTCTCTACTCCAGTCTTACCCCTGAGCGGGGGTTTGTTTGGAATGCACTTTTGGCTAAGCCCTGTTTTTACATTATGGATTCATTTCTTTTATCTACACATATTAGTTATGGAATTCAAGGTCAATATTACCACAGGAATGACTGAAAAGACTACTGGACCAAAGGTGGACCAGTCACCTGGCTACCGTTTTAGTCTCTGTTAACAGTTATGACACTATTGTGCAGTTCCTCGGTTCAGAGATGGACAGCAGTGGCCTTCCATTCACGGAACTGAAAGCAGAGGCAGCAGGGCTCAAAGTAATCAATGACACTCACTTCAGGTTTACTGGGGTTATGGGTCAACAGAATAATAATCTGTATAGCATTGCATGGCTATTGCATGGCTATTGCATGGTTAAATCAATGAATTTCAGTAAACCTACCAGAAGAATTTAAGGTGATGACCTGGCAATCTGCCCCAAATAGTCCTATTTCATATTATTGCCATGATGCACAAAAACACATGGAAAGACAAGGTAGGGGATTGTTCACATTTCAGAAATAGGCATAGCAGGATAATAACCTACCACTGTAATACATAAAACAATTGCTCCCTCACATTATTAACCTCTTAAACCTGAGCGGTCCAGATTGACATCACGGCATAAATCCATCTACAGAATGTATGAATTAACTTTGCAGTATTTTTTTTAAATGTAGCCAAGAGTAAAGACCCTAACCCTGTCAAAACAGCAGTCAACGTGTATATTTTCAGCACTACGTTTGTTTACCAATGATTTTAACTAGGGATGTCCGATATTATCGGCCTACCGATATTATCGGCCGATATCGGCATTAAAATGTGATATCGGAAAATATCGGTATAGGTTTTCAAAAAAAAAATTAAAATTACTTATTTTTTTTTACATTTCTATAGCCTTTATTTACCCAGGCAAGCAAGTAAGAACACATTCTGATTTTATTTATTGTCAAAAGTATGCATAATGGTGTTAATTCCACAACAAGAGATATGTAATGTTAATTACCTGAAATTATTCCATTTTTGGGGGGGGGGAAACCCTGCATATATCGGTATCGGTTGATATCGGTTGATATCGGTATCGGAAATTAAGAGTTGGACAATATCGGTATATCGGTATCGGTAAAAAAGCCAATATCGAGCATCCCTAATTTTAACTGTTATTAGTGAAATATGAGTTCATAGAAATCTCAGCACATGGAGTCGGAAAAAGACGCTTATTGACGCAAGGATTTGGCACAACCTAACTTGAGTGTAGTTTTTTGAGAGAAAAGACCCAGGGCTTTCGAATGAAAAATAAACTACACTTCCCAGCTCACGCTAGCCCCTGTCAATCAAAATCAAGCTTTTTTCATTCTCTTTTTTTTCGGCATCATATCTCATGGATGGAACCAACCTGAACGTTATTTCCATAAAATAGAACGCAGTTAGTTTCTCTACCTTTCTGTGGACGTCTAGCAAAAAACGGCGTTGCAATCTGATGAAAATTGGTGGAGAAATGTACATTATAAAAAAGTTTATTTCATTCACGGTTTTTGCTGCACGGTCAGGGGCGCCTGGTGGTCCTAAATCCAGATTGAACTATGCCATTGGAAAGGGGAGATTTGGCCCGATCCATAGATGTGTGACTAGGCCATAATACGGTCATTTATAGGCCTGCTATTCTATATTCTATAATCATATTTCAAATTGCATGTGTCCGGATGGCAGAATTCAGTACTGTATCTACAAAACCTCCTGTTAATCATCTGCCCTTTATTAATTAGCTTAGACCTTTTCTACACGTGATTTCAAGAAGGTACTGAACGAGCTCAGTGGCAGTTTCTTATGTCTGGTAATTTTTTTGCATGGTGTTATTCACTGTCAAAGATCCTTTGTTTCATCACAATTTAAGCAAGCCTAGTAATAGACACAATATTTCTGACACTGGGAATACATTCACTGAGGTCCATAGATGTCCCTAGATACACGAGAACATGCAAATGATCCTTGTAGAAATGGAGCAATCTTCCATTTACTTAGGTATGTATTTTAGGCGGATTTTCCGAAAATAGGGATCCGGGCTTAAGAGGTTAAAGATACTACACAGGGCCTATATAACACCCTGTACATTGAATACAATTGATCACTCACTAACCAAATTGTGTTGGCATGGGTGTGGAGTAGAGGGTACACTCTTGTACTTGCTGTGGTACTGCCTGCTTGTTAGGCGATTTTGGTTTGACATTGCTGAGGACCTGTCAGTTACTCTCCAAATTGACATTAATCCTTGTAACTAACTTGTATATTGGATGTAAAAATGGTCACTGCCAGTGGCGGCTGGCGGCGTCGTAGATTTTTTTTGTCAAATTGAAATCAGTCGTGCAATAGTCAATTTTGTTCACTGTGTTGGAGAGAGAGAGGTAGAGAGAGGAGACTATTTAAGTTGGTGCAGTACAACTATCATCATCAATCAATATATGATCACAGTCAATGCAGCCAGGTTTCCAATAGCGCCTACACAAACATGCATCTCTCTCTCTCTCTCTCTCTCTCTCTCTCTCTCTCTCTCTCTCTCTCTCTCTCTCTCTCTCTCTCTCTCTCACACACACACACAGCATTAAGTACGTCACGTGGAATCCCAAGCAGATCAGACCTAGTAGTATACAGTATATGAATAACTTCAGTATGAGTACAGCATATTTTGCCCACTCAGTGAGGCGGTGTTGTCTAGCGCCCAGGACAGAGTGACATGAAGCACAAAGGGGGAGAATAGGACGCACAAAACAATAATTTATATTTGATATATTAATATTATTGTGCATTTTAAACACAAACATACTTAAAATGAGTAATTCTTATTATTTTAAACATGTTTATTATATTTTTTTGGGTCGAAAATCTAAAATCCAAAAGCACTATTTCTTCTTCTTCTTCTTCTTCTTCTTCTTCTTCTTCTTCTTCTTCTTCTTCTTCTTCTTCTTCTTCTTCTTCTTCTTCTTCTTCTTCTTCTTCTTCTTCTTCTTCTTCTCTCTCCACCAGGGGGGGAGGGGGGAGGGCAGCGCCCTAGCGCCCTCTATGGACCAGCCGCCACTGGTCACTGCTCAAGCAAAGATTGTAAAAAATATTGTAGCATTGGCCTTTTTAGCATCCAATCTGATTATTTTATTGAACTGGAAAGAACTGCTTCAGTTTGGAGAACTGGCGCAAAGACTTCATGGACTTGCTATCAATGGAACAGGCTGCTCTAATCTCTTCAAGAGAGTGATAGGCCCGATGGCCATCAAGGTCCCTGGAACTTTATTAGATCACTATCTTTAATACGTTTGTGTACTACTGAACCTTTGTAACACTCTGCAACCCCCCCCCCCCCCCCCCACCCCCTTATTATTATTATATTTTTTTGTCTTTGTTTTTTGTTGGTCTTGTCATGTTTGTATTGTGTTATTTGTAAAAAAAGATGTTTTTTTTTTTTTAAAGACTACACTCAAGTTAGGTTGCGCCAAGTCCTCGCGCTAATAAGCGCGCTTTTCCGACTCCATGCGCTGTGATTTCTACTAATAACACTTAAAATCATTGGTAAACAAACGTAGTGCTGAAAATATACACTTTGACTGCTGTTTTGACAGGGTTAGGGTTTACTCTTTTTTTACTCTTTACTCTTGGCTACATTTGAAAAAAATACATTAATTCATACTCATTCTGTAGAGATTGGATTTATGGCGTGATATCAATCTTGTACCGGTACCAGACCGCTCAGGCTTAAAACTGCCCCTCAGTCACTTCTTCCTGGCACCGGGCCTGCTCTGATTCCCCCTTACCATGAATACTTTGAGTTTAGAGGCCGGGGCTCTGAGCATAATTCTGCTTCCCAATCACAGGGGATGTATGGTGGGGAATGGAGTGAACGTCAAGCACCACTCTGTCAGCTCTGCTAAAGACACGGCTAATTTACACCCTGATTTCCGAGGGGGAGCTGAAATCAGCCACAAGTTGACGCCACTCCTCTCTCCTCCTTCTCCCCCGTTCTCCTCATCCTCCTCCTACTCCATCTGAGGGCTCTAGACTCCAAATGCCATGGCATACTTTTTCTTTTTGTAATGTTTTTTTTACTATTTTAAAGGGACACTGCCGTAATACTGTTATACTGGAGGTCTGTTCACGTCGACTAGACAACTGAGGAGAAACAAGACGGGGATAGGAAGCCTAAACAGGGTTACACAGGGATGTGCCTAACCTGACACCTTGCTCTGAGGGACTTACTGTGGGTCTCTGGGTTCTCAAACCGACCCCTCCTCAGTAGCACTTCACTATGGAGTGTCACAGCTGTGAAGGGCATTAGGGCTGGGTATTGAAATCCAATACTTTTATGGTATGAATCGAATTGCTTCAATACTATCGAGTATTGAAAAATGCTGTGGTATCGAAATTTGATACTTACTGTAAGTGGTAAATCTTATCAGTGTTTGTTCCAAGATATAACATTTCTTCTGTTCAACAACAGCCCAAAATCATCAAGATGTAACAAAGCCTCCATTTGGCTCACACGGCACATGCGACTCAGCAAAGTAATGCAAAACTAGACCAATTTTTGCCTGATGGTTAAGAGGTTAAAACCCTCTGAGGTCAGAGCTCCCGTGCACGGGAGAACAAAAGGCTCGAAAAAGTGTGCAAACATCCTCATCTCGGTGGAGAGGATTTTTCATAAATTAAATGTTCTCTATCTGTTTCCTTATTTGCTAAATGTAATACAACTTGTAAATGGGTTAATTATTGTTAACTTGTCCAGCTGTATAATTTATCTTGTTCACTAAAGAACTACACTTGAGTCGTAGGGGAGGGGCTGAGTACTTTCACTCTCTCATGTGTGTGTGTGTGTGTGTGTGTGTGTGTGTGTGTGTGTGTGTGTGTGTGTGTGTGTGTGTGTGTGTGTGTGTGTGTGTGTGTGTGTGTGTGTGTGTGTGTGTGTGTGTGTGTGTGTGTGTGTGTGTGTGTGTGTGTGCGCGTGTGCGTGTGTGCGTGCGTGCGCGCACCGCATAATACCTCCGGGAATCCACGGATGGTCACGGAAAAGTTGAGGTCGAAGCTCTCGTGAGAATAGTACAACAGTTACATTTTGTATAATATTATACAACACAGTGAGGGGGCAGCTAAGTGGCGCAGTAGGCAAGGCGCTCGCCACCAACGCAGGATATGCTGGGTTCGAGCCGCTCTCGGCGTTGCTTCCGGCTTGGCTGGTCGTTCAAACTAATACAATTGGCAGTATTAGGGGGTGGGAAAGCCGGGATCGGACGTTGTGGACAGCGACTCCTACAGGTAGGTTGGTGAGCCTGTACAGCAGAATCAGGAAAGTATCGGGGGCAGCATGAGCCTCCCACGTGCTACTCCTCGCCACTGAGAGATCGCGCTGTACAGGTGAAAAGATGCAACGGCTGTCTCCTCGTGTACCGGAGGGGACACGTGATGCAAGGCTTCGTCCACATTGCAGCCGACCAGTGGGAGGCATGGTCTAGCAACGTTCGAGACAGGGGAGGGAAGAATTGGATAATACGAAATTGGGATGGGAGAAAAATAGAAAAATGGGGAGAAAAAGTAGATAAAAAAACACAGTGGCTGATAAGACTAACTTTTTCTGCTATCAGTAGACCATCGCCGCCGGAAGTGTTGTAGCGTGTAATTTCAGATTTCAGAAGCTTTGTGGTCCGGTCTTGAACTTTCCATAATGTGTCTCGATAAATCCATTTGATTAGATCCAGCACTGAATGCATCTTGTGATTATTATCAATTTCCGATGACGCCAATTGCCGATAGCCGCTAGGCATTTCCTGGTTGAAAACGGACATGATGTAACGAATATTATACAACGGCATGCAAATTTCACGATTCTGATTACACGTATGTATAGGGCTCAATCCACGCTCCTGGTCCCAGGACCCGCCCACAACCGAATCACATCACTCCGCCGGATCACTCCGTCGGGAAAAACAAGATGGCAGACAATAATCTTTAACAAATGTTGATAGCGTCATAACGACTAAATATAAAGCGATTCTGTCACGGCGAATGTCTTAGTCCTTTAAACAATATTGGTTGATGTAATTGATGGGTCATGAGTCATTGTAGAACAAAAAAAATATTGCGGATTGATTGATTGATTATTTGCAATTTTATTTTAAATTTCTTCTTCCTTCCCCCTGACTGCAGCGCTCACTCTCACACTGTCCGACGCTGGCGTACCCACCCACCCCCCCCCCACCCCCCCCCCACACACACACACACACACACACACACACACACACACACACACACACACACACACACACACACACACACACACACACACACACACACACACACACACACACACACACACACACACACATACATTCACATACACACACACACACACACACACACACACACTCCTGTCTGCAACGGCGGGGGAGAGTCAGACTGAGAGAGAAGCAGCTGAGTGCTGCGCTGTTTTAAGTGAGCATGGTCTATTGAATTGATTAATTGGTTGATTGCTAATTTTATTACTGTACGCCTGGTTTCCAACTGGTTAAGTTTAGGCCCTCTAAAGTAGGTTTAAAAAAATAAATAAAAAAATAGGGCGAAGAAAACTCTTTTTTCCCTATAGGGCAAAGAAAACTTTTTAATTTGTTTTACCTACTTTCTATAGAAGCATCTAAGAATGAAGTTCTATAGAAAGTAGGTCTGCATACCCTTAACAATTGTGGGTATTGAGCCGTACTGTATTGTACCCATTCTGCATCTGGTAATAAGATTTTCAATCAATCATTCCAATAACACACAGTTGGATGTGTTAGTTTGTTGGATCCGTTGGATGCACTTCCGAGCTGCTTCCACATGAGGCAACTTCTCTCAATCATTCCAATAACACACAGTTGGATGTGTTAGTTGGTTGGATGCACTTCCGAGCTGCTTCCACATGAGGCAACTTCTCTCAATCATTCCAATAACACACAGTTGGATGTGTTAGTTGGTTGGATGCACTTCCGAGCTGCTTCCACATGGAGGCAAATTGTCTTTTTTGTTGTTGTGGGAACAACTTTTTCTGGCGGATGGTTTTTTCAATAAATCTTCGATTAATGTGTGTTTATTGTATAGCAATAAGGTTGGATGAATGTGGCAGTTGTATAAAAGCATTACACCACTTGCAGTCGTGATTTGTGAACAATAAACCATGCCTAGGGGGGTCTAACGACCACCCCTAGGCATGGTTTATTGTTCACAAACCACTCCTGCGCGTGATGTAATGCTTAAATGCAAGACTTTTATTAAATTTTTTGTATTCGCTAAATGTACAATTTTGTCCAATGTATGCAAGGTGTCTACAGAAGACACAGTTATATTTACATATATATATAGCTGTTTTTCTAAATGTCAAACTGCATATATATATATGAAATATTGGCCATCGACATGCAACGACAGGATGTGATTGTCATTATCAATCGTCCCATCGGTGGTTGGATTATGAATAGCGGTACTTAGGATGGAATGTAATGACTGAAGTGAAGTTGTACTTGACCTACTTTTGATATTTGCTCTGGCTGGGGAATAATGTACATTTCCCCTCCCTCCCTCCCTCCCTCCCCTTCCCCGGTAACGGTGAAGCCAACGTTGTGGGGGGGGGTTATGAATGGATTTATTGAGCTGTTTTTTGAATAGCTGTTTCATTACATTTCATTATGTATAAATATGTACATCACTTCATTGTACAATACAGGGTTTAGGTTTTACAAGCAGTTGTATAAAAGTTTACCTTGAACTTGAATTTGGTATAAAAATACAGATTGAAAAACAAACTGACTTCTATGGCTTTATGAGTATAAGTTAGGACTTTATTTTTTTCAGTGCACTCCAATCAGTGCTATGATTTCATAGATGGTCAGGTTAGTGTTGCATAGAGTCATTGAGCGGATGGCCTGGGCCCAGAAGTTCAACACTTTTAATCCCTATCTGATCGGATCAGATTTGGATTCATTCATTTCAACTCATTATGAATTGAAAATGGGGGACCCTGATGTAAACAAGACGAAAGTCTTTCTCTGGTCTGCATCCCCTTAAAGGTCAACCTTCACGTTGTATTTTTGTTCAATAAACAATGTGGACTAGGCCAACAGTGACTTTCATGAAGAATGGAAAAAAAAGTATTGAAATTGACCCAGTTTTAGTGTTTTTATCAAACATTTTGTCTGCCCAACACAATCACCACGCACGTGCATATTTTAATCAATGGTTCATAACGTGCGTGTGTAATCGAAATGATCGTCACAACAGGTGCAGGGCACCAGGGGGCTCACCAGGGGGCGCTGAGAGTCACACACAGCTAGTGGCAGGCACTGATATATGCTTGCTACTACTAGCCGAATGAAAATGTACCTGTTTCACCTAACACTATTGCTCCGTGATTATAGCCACCCATCTCTAAAGCCACAACCACGTTACCATATTTGTAATAATGTAAATCATTGTGTCGTTGTACACATATTGTGTTTATAACGTTAGTAGCTAACATAGCTTAGCTTGGTAGCTATTGTGCTAACAAAATATCCCGACATCCGGCTCGCTGGCCGGCATGAACGGCCGACCCAAAATGGTTCTCTCCTCTCTGTACACCCCGTCCCCACGGGAACCCTGCCGGGCGGCCATGGACGCGACAACGGCGACAATGGTGGCAGCCTGTAGGGTGCTCGAGCCCGTAAAGGCTAGTGGTACAAACACGATAGCTATGAGCTAACAACGGCCGCCGCTGTTGTCGCGTCCACAAGCTCCTCCGCAGGACACCCGCGAGGACGGGGGCACACAAAGAGGAGAGAACCATAGGCTAACGTCAGTGTAGTGGTCCCAACTGTAGGCAGCAGGGACGGCGGAGCTATATAGGCTAACTGTGATGCACCGAGTGGGCCACCATTGAACTAGTACTATGACCCGGACGGGCAAGGCATTTCCTGAAGTGACGTCACGGCCGTGCTAGCTTTTAGATTCGGCTCATTAATATGCACCTGTAGTGACGTCGGCGTTTGATAAGCTTTTTTGATTCGCGCGTGCATGTTATTCGTGCGTGGACCTTTTTAACTCTTTCAGAGTGGCATTTCCGGTGTCAAATGGAAAAAAATAAATAATGAAATTATATACCAATGATGTAAACTACCCATAATTGATTAGTAGGGTTTAACCTGGAGGTTGGGCTTTAACAATTGTGTGTATTGAGCTGTACTGTACTGTACCCATTCTGCAATCTGTTAATAAAAATGTTCAATCAATCAATCAACAGGGATTACAAGTTTTGAACTCCTGGGCCCAGGGGATAGACGCGGGGGTCACAAGTCCATCGGCGTATCTAGACCACTATCAGTAGGGCACGTGCCCTACTGATGATCATCTGTGCCCCAGTGATTAAAAAAAATAAAAATAAAAATAAATAAAAAATTTACAAATGTTTTTTATTTTCCCTTTTTTAACATGATCAAATGATCATTTAACATGATCAAATAATTATTATAATATTTTTTACTTCACTTTGAAATATTATAGTGAAATATTTTGCAATGTTGTTGCATTTATCTTGTTGAAATCCTCCAACAGGCTCTTTTTTGTAAGTTGACTGGTTTGCACACCAATAATACAGTGCAATAATAGAATAGTAGATAGTAAAATTATGCAATAGAATGGCCAGAGTAAAATAGTGCTACAGTACAATCAACAGCGGGGTGTATTAGAAGGCTATGGTGAAGAGGTACGTTTTTATCTTATTTCTGAAAATATTAAGAGATCTAGCTTCCCTAATGTCCATAGGTAGTGTGTTCCATAACTTTGGTGCATAGTTAGCAAAGGCTGCATCCCCGATTTTCTTTAGACTGTGGCTTGGAACCTTCAATAGTAGATGATCGCAATGTTTATACTTTGTATATAAGGAGGAGGACCTTGAAATCAATCCTAAATGTTACCGGAAGCCAGTGTAGGTTATTTACTTGTAACTTTGGGTTTGATCCAAGGAGTAAGTTGCCCCATATTGCTCTGTAACATTTCTCTTTTTGTTATAGGACCGACTAGTAGGATTTCAGTTTTGCCCTCATTTAATTTTAGGAAGTTGTTCGTCATCCATTTGTTTATTGCTAAGAGACAGGCGGAAATGGAGTTTATAGCTGTGTGATCATTTGGTTCAGCGGAGATGTACAATTGTGTGTAATCTGCGTAACTATGGAAACATACATTGTGCTTTCTAATGATGTCTCCTCAATGTTCAATGTTCAATGCAATGTTCAATGCAAGTAAAGCACTTTAAACTTTAAGTATGACTAAATGCTTTCTTGACTATATATATAGTAACTGTTCCAAAATGCATAGATTTCTATGTATTTTAGGGGTTTGGGGGGCTAGCTCTTTTTAATATAAATGTCAGATTGTTTTATTTATTTCATAGATTTCTATGCATTTCAGGAGTTTGGGGGGCTGGCTCCCCCAAATAATTAAATAACATAACCCTAACCTAACCCTAAAACCGAAATAAAGTTTAAAAAAAATAGTTACAAAATCCACCCATTTTCGCCCACAAACCGGACAAAACCGGCCAAATTCTAGATACGCCCCTGCACAAGTCATTAGACTAACAAAGGACTGCTCTCAGATTGAATGTGTCAAGTCAGGGGTGGGGGGGTTACATTGCTTTATGGGTAATGTATTCATTACACATGACAAGAGAAAAGGTTACGGTTTCTTTGAAGCGCCGTAGCTCAGAAATTAGTTGTGTGTTATACGCATGATTCATAAGTCATACAGTATATTGAAAAGTATCTGCCTGATTTGTACAAGCTTATTTGAAGGTATGAACCTGTACTTTCATATTATGTAAAAAAATATTAAAAATTTAAAATCCCCCTAACGGGCCCAGAATCATAAACATAAATCATAAAAAAAGCCCAGACCTTAAATGCAAGACTTTTATTAAATTTTTTGTATTCGCTAAATGTACAATTTTGTCCAATGTATGCAAGGTGTCTACAGAAGACACAGTTATATTTACATATATATATAGCTGTTTTTCTAAATGTCAAACTGCATATATATATATGAAATATTGGCCATCGACATGCAACGACAGGATGTGATTGTCATTATCAATCGTCCCATCGGTGGTTGGATTATGAATAGCGGTACTTAGGATGGAATGTAATGACTGAAGTGAAGTTGTACTTGACCTACTTTTGATATTTGCTCTGGCTGGGGAATAATGTACATTTCCCCTCCCTCCCTCCCTCCCTCCCCTTCCCCGGTAACGGTGAAGCCAACGTTGTGGGGGGGGGTTATGAATGGATTTATTGAGCTGTTTTTTGAATAGCTGTTTCATTACATTTCATTATGTATAAATATGTACATCACTTCATTGTACAATACAGGGTTTAGGTTTTACAAGCAGTTGTATAAAAGTTTACCTTGAACTTGAATTTGGTATAAAAATACAGATTGAAAAACAAACTGACTTCTATGGCTTTATGAGTATAAGTTAGGACTTTATTTTTTTCAGTGCACTCCAATCAGTGCTATGATTTCATAGATGGTCAGGTTAGTGTTGCATAGAGTCATTGAGCGGATGGCCTGGGCCCAGAAGTTCAACACTTTTAATCCCTATCTGATCGGATCAGATTTGGATTCATTCATTTCAACTCATTATGAATTGAAAATGGGGGACCCTGATGTAAACAAGACGAAAGTCTTTCTCTGGTCTGCATCCCCTTAAAGGTCAACCTTCACGTTGTATTTTTGTTCAATAAACAATGTGGACTAGGCCAACAGTGACTTTCATGAAGAATGGAAAAAAAAGTATTGAAATTGACCCAGTTTTAGTGTTTTTATCAAACATTTTGTCTGCCCAACACAATCACCACGCACGTGCATATTTTAATCAATGGTTCATAACGTGCGTGTGTAATCGAAATGATCGTCACAACAGGTGCAGGGCACCAGGGGGCTCACCAGGGGGCGCTGAGAGTCACACACAGCTAGTGGCAGGCACTGATATATGCTTGCTACTACTAGCCGAATGAAAATGTACCTGTTTCACCTAACACTATTGCTCCGTGATTATAGCCACCCATCTCTAAAGCCACAACCACGTTACCATATTTGTAATAATGTAAATCATTGTGTCGTTGTACACATATTGTGTTTATAACGTTAGTAGCTAACATAGCTTAGCTTGGTAGCTATTGTGCTAACAAAATATCCCGACATCCGGCTCGCTGGCCGGCATGAACGGCCGACCCAAAATGGTTCTCTCCTCTCTGTACACCCCGTCCCCACGGGAACCCTGCCGGGCGGCCATGGACGCGACAACGGCGACAATGGTGGCAGCCTGTAGGGTGCTCGAGCCCGTAAAGGCTAGTGGTACAAACACGATAGCTATGAGCTAACAACGGCCGCCGCTGTTGTCGCGTCCACAAGCTCCTCCGCAGGACACCCGCGAGGACGGGGGCACACAAAGAGGAGAGAACCATAGGCTAACGTCAGTGTAGTGGTCCCAACTGTAGGCAGCAGGGACGGCGGAGCTATATAGGCTAACTGTGATGCACCGAGTGGGCCACCATTGAACTAGTACTATGACCCGGACGGGCAAGGCATTTCCTGAAGTGACGTCACGGCCGTGCTAGCTTTTAGATTCGGCTCATTAATATGCACCTGTAGTGACGTCGGCGTTTGATAAGCTTTTTTGATTCGCGCGTGCATGTTATTCGTGCGTGGACCTTTTTAACTCTTTCAGAGTGGCATTTCCGGTGTCAAATGGAAAAAAATAAATAATGAAATTATATACCAATGATGTAAACTACCCATAATTGATTAGTAGGGTTTAACCTGGAGGTTGGGCTTTAACAATTGTGTGTATTGAGCTGTACTGTACTGTACCCATTCTGCAATCTGTTAATAAAAATGTTCAATCAATCAATCAACAGGGATTACAAGTTTTGAACTCCTGGGCCCAGGGGATAGACGCGGGGGTCACAAGTCCATCGGCGTATCTAGACCACTATCAGTAGGGCACGTGCCCTACTGATGATCATCTGTGCCCCAGTGATTAAAAAAAATAAAAATAAAAATAAATAAAAAATTTACAAATGTTTTTTATTTTCCCTTTTTTAACATGATCAAATGATCATTTAACATGATCAAATAATTATTATAATATTTTTTACTTCACTTTGAAATATTATAGTGAAATATTTTGCAATGTTGTTGCATTTATCTTGTTGAAATCCTCCAACAGGCTCTTTTTTGTAAGTTGACTGGTTTGCACACCAATAATACAGTGCAATAATAGAATAGTAGATAGTAAAATTATGCAATAGAATGGCCAGAGTAAAATAGTGCTACAGTACAATCAACAGCGGGGTGTATTAGAAGGCTATGGTGAAGAGGTACGTTTTTATCTTATTTCTGAAAATATTAAGAGATCTAGCTTCCCTAATGTCCATAGGTAGTGTGTTCCATAACTTTGGTGCATAGTTAGCAAAGGCTGCATCCCCGATTTTCTTTAGACTGTGGCTTGGAACCTTCAATAGTAGATGATCGCAATGTTTATACTTTGTATATAAGGAGGAGGACCTTGAAATCAATCCTAAATGTTACCGGAAGCCAGTGTAGGTTATTTACTTGTAACTTTGGGTTTGATCCAAGGAGTAAGTTGCCCCATATTGCTCTGTAACATTTCTCTTTTTGTTATAGGACCGACTAGTAGGATTTCAGTTTTGCCCTCATTTAATTTTAGGAAGTTGTTCGTCATCCATTTGTTTATTGCTAAGAGACAGGCGGAAATGGAGTTTATAGCTGTGTGATCATTTGGTTCAGCGGAGATGTACAATTGTGTGTAATCTGCGTAACTATGGAAACATACATTGTGCTTTCTAATGATGTCTCCTCAATGTTCAATGTTCAATGCAATGTTCAATGCAAGTAAAGCACTTTAAACTTTAAGTATGACTAAATGCTTTCTTGACTATATATATAGTAACTGTTCCAAAATGCATAGATTTCTATGTATTTTAGGGGTTTGGGGGGCTAGCTCTTTTTAATATAAATGTCAGATTGTTTTATTTATTTCATAGATTTCTATGCATTTCAGGAGTTTGGGGGCTGGCTCCCCCAAATAATTAAATAACATAACCCTAACCTAACCCTAAAACCGAAATAAAGTTTAAAAAAAATAGTTACAAAATCCACCCATTTTCGCCCACAAACCGGACAAAACCGGCCAAATTCTAGATACGCCCCTGCACAAGTCATTAGACTAACAAAGGACTGCTCTCAGATTGAATGTGTCAAGTCAGGGGTGGGGGGGTTACATTGCTTTATGGGTAATGTATTCATTACACATGACAAGAGAAAAGGTTACGGTTTCTTTGAAGCGCCGTAGCTCAGAAATTAGTTGTGTGTTATACGCATGATTCATAAGTCATACAGTATATTGAAAAGTATCTGCCTGATTTGTACAAGCTTATTTGAAGGTATGAACCTGTACTTTCATATTATGTAAAAAAATATTAAAAATTTAAAATCCCCCTAACGGGCCCAGAATCATAAACATAAATCATAAAAAAAGCCCAGACCTTATAGGGTTAAAGCGTCAAGACAGTGAATCCAAAATGTTTCTCATTGGTTCAGTTTTTTTATCGTGTCTCCACCCCTTGAGTACTTCTTGAGTTACTCAACACCCCTTCCTGTCAACCAGTGATGCAGTGGTGGTACCACTCGGTACCACGCCGTCCTAGCAGTTTGCTGAGCAGAAGTGTGCGCACGGATGTGCACGGGCGCACACAAATGCGTTCACAACTTTCACTCTACTGTCGCGCCGTGCGCCAAGTACCCGGCACTTATCACCTAGTCTTTGCATAGCATAACAAAGAAACAAGTGCAAGACCAAAAAATACAAGCCCTGTGGGGGGTTTGCTTGAGCTGGTCTGTGCACACGCGAGGGAACATGTATGCGCGTGCACGCGCGTGCACGTGGTCGTGGCATCCCGGCAGTTCTGATATTACGACTGCACCCCTGCTGTCAACCACGTACATTTCAGGTTGTCACGATAACCACTGTACTCTGTGACTCTCCCAACCTGTCACGCAGCAAATCGTGAGCGTAATCAGAGAGCTAAGTGATGGTTAAAATACAAATAAATCACCCACTCCTCCACACCCACAGCTCCCCCAGGCACTGACGATACAGCGCCACTGATGTGTGACATGTGTGTGCTTAACCAAAACACTGCCAGCAAGAAACATCAAACACACACACACACACACACACACACACACACACACACACACACACACACACACACACACACACACACACACACACACACACACACACACACACACACACACACACACACACACACACACACATACACACACACACACACAGACATAAACAAAATTATGAGAATACACACATACTGTATGCATAGTTATAAGCATGCACACATAGGCCTACTGTATTAGCAAACATATATGCACAAATGTACACACGCACACACACACAACCTCACACATATTGGGACAAAAGCAATTTGACACATAGCTTAACAAGGCTCCTCAAAACGTGTATTAAAATCTAGATTTTAAGTTTCTGTAGATGGCAATTAGTGTGCCATGCTCCTTTAGTATTTAGGTACCGAAGCGCTCACCGGGGGGTG
>NC_140171.1:57621510-57689403 GCF_963971535.1 Notolepis coatsorum | reverse complement strand
GGAGAGAGCGATGAGTGGAGAGAGAGGAGAACGATATGAGAGAGAGAGGAGGGGGAGAGAGAGGAGTGGAGACAGAGGAGGGAGAGAGGAGTGGAAAGATGAGTGGAGAGAGAGGAGGGAGAGAGAGAGGAGTGGAATGAGAGGAGTAGAGAGAGATGAGGGAGAGAGAGAGGAGTGGAGAGAGAGGAATGGAGAGAGAGCAATGGAGAGGAGTGGTAAGAGAAAGGAGTGGGGAGTGATAATGAGGGAGAGAGGAGTGGAGAGAACAGTGGAGAGAGGAGTGGAGAGCGAGAGAAGAGTGGAAAGAGAGGAGTGGAGAGCAATAGAGAGGAGAAGGTTGGACAGATGAACACTCAATGAGAGGGTGGAAGGAGGAGCAAGGGAGGATGGATGGATAAAAACATTTTATAAGGACAAACATTTTGGAGGCGAGTGAGAAAAAAAAGTGAAAAAGAGAGAGCGAGAGAGCAAATCTTTTGACTTATGTCACCAGACAGTGAGATACATTTTGTCTCCCCCCCCCAGACAAAAAGAAACCCAGACCTTTCTTCCTAGCATCTGGTGTGTGTGTGTGTGTGTGTGTGTGTGTGTGTGTGTGTGTGTGTGTGTGTGTGTGTGTGTGTGTGTGTGTGTGTGTGTGTGTGTGTGTGTGTGTGTGTGTGAGTGTGTGTGTGTGTGTGTGTGTGTGTGTGTGTGTGTGTGTGTATGTGTGTGTGTGTGTGTGTGTGTGTGTGACTCTGTGTGTGTGACTCTGTGTGTGTTTGTGTGCGTGTATATCCATGTGCCTTGGGGTGCATATGTGTGTGAACGTGTGTGTGTGTGTGTGCACAGTATAAGTGTGTGTGTATATAAATGTGTGTGCGCGTGAAAGAGAGTCTATGTGTGTAGCCCATTTTTGTATGTGTGTGTATCAATGTGCTTTGGGTTGCGTGTGTGTCTGTGTGTCTCTGTGTGTGTGAATGTGTGTGTATATGTGTGTCTCTGTGTGTATATATGTCTGTGTGTGTATATGTCTGTGTATATGTGAAGCACTCAGTGAGGAAGTAAAGCGTATCACCCAGAAGTGAGCGAAGCCTTGTTTGTCTGATTAGGAGCCCCCAGGGAATAGTGAGGAGGCTGTGGGAGGCAGGGCGGTCTGCCTATGCTCCTTCTCAACAGTGCTTTACACACACACACACACACACACACACACACACACACACACACACACACACACACACACACACACACACACACACACACACACACACACACACACACACACACACACACACACACACACACACACACACACACACACACACACACACAGACAGACAGACTTGTTTAAAATTTGAATGTTTATGATGTAATTTAACGTTTATTGCGCCATCGCATTATGGTCTCTGGGCACACTGGTGGTAATTGCCACTGAAGCTCACCGCGGTTGTTATTGTTTGTTATTTCTGACATGTTTTGGTTGTCGGGTTAACGTGAACAACGTTGTAAACACGGGGTCATATTGCAGAGCGAGAACAGCCTCCGGTCCGAGGATAGATTACTATGGAAATGGAGGATAAAATCCCCTACCTAAGTGTGTACATTGTTTTAAATAAAAGGAATAACTAGACTCTGTCTCAACGACTGTGTCCCAAATATTGAACATTGTTATATATATATATATCAAGTCAAGTCAAGAGTTTTATTTGTCACGGCATACAAGCATACAGTGAAATGCGGGAGGTCATGCCCGCAGCGATTGTGCAATAATACAAGTAATAATAATAAGACATAACAGGTATAATGTACATAAAGTTTACAAAAAGCATGGTAAGACATGCTAAGGAGTAAGGCCCTGCGATAGTGCAGTACAATGTTAGCTACGGATGAGGCACTGGATCTTATCTACTATACAATGCTATACTATACAATCTACAGTTATACTATATATCCTTATGCTATCTTGCTATATCCTTCTATTTACTATACAAGAACCACTCCTGTTCTTTTTTATTTTTTAAAGTGACCTTTTCATTGTGTAAAGTGACCGTTGAGTGTGAGCGTGCGCAGCATGTGTGTGTGTGTGTGTTCCTGCTAAAGTGACTGTTAGTGTGTGAGTGTATACAAGTTCAAGTTTCTTTATTAGTTGTCATACTAATTTTAGTTGTAAAATTATTACTATTATTATTAGTATTATTATAAGTACAGAATACTTTTATACAAAATGCTTCTTTCTGTTACGCTTCAGAGACTGTGCTAGACAAAAATAGATACGTATAAAATAAGTATAGCAAGTATAAAATAGAAGTCAAGTACGTAGACAAAAGTGTTCAGTATATACATATATTTAATGCTCAATGCAGAGTAGAAGTAACTTAGTTACCATACAATATACTATACAGTGCAAAGCAGAAATGGGATGAGGTACAATTTACAGTAAGGTGTAATGAGGTATGGGTTGTAGTGCAAATTCTTTACCAATAAATATAACGTGTGTTTATGTGTTCTAAAGTGGTTAAAGTGGGTGCTGCAGTGAGTTGTTTGTTTAAAGTGAGTGTGTGTGTGGATGTGTGTGCTGTGAGTGCATTTGATGGTTGTTACATAGTGTTATTGTTCGTTGAGCATCCTGATGGCCTGGGGATAGAAGCTTCTTCTGAGTCTCTCTGTGCTTGCCATGAGACTCCGGTATCGCTTGCCTGACCGCAGCAGTTCAAAGAGGCAGTTGTTTGGGTGGCTGGAGTCTTTGATAATTCTCTTAGCCTTGCCCATGCACCGCTTGTTGTAAATGTCCTGGAGAGTGGGAAGCCCCCCTCCAATTGTGCGTTCGGCTGAACGGGTCACTCTCTGTAATCTGCTACGGTCTTGTGCGGTGCTATTCCCAAACCAGGAGGTGATATTGCCAGTCAGGATGCTCTCTATTGTGCATGAGTAGAAGTTCGTAAGGATCTTCTGACTGGCTTGGAACTTCCTTAGGCGCCTGAGGAAGTAGAGGCGTTGCCGTGCCTTCTTCACAACACTGTCAATGTGTGTGGTCCATGTCAAGTCCTCGGATATGTGGACTCCGAGGTACTTAAAACTGTTCACTCTCTCAACCGGTGCCCCGTCGATGCTGAGCGGGCTGTAGTCCCTGACCCCCGACCTCCTAAAGTCCACAATCATATCCTTTGTTTTGCTGACGTTCAGGGAGAGGCTGTTCTCTTGACACCATCCCGCTAGAACCTTGACCTCCTCCAGGTAGGCCCTCTCGTCGTTTGCAGGGATCAGGCCCACCACTACTGTGTCATCAGCAAATTTGATGATTGTGTTGTTGTTCCGCTGTGCCATACAGTCATGTGTGTACAGGGAGTAGAGGAGGGGACTCAGAACACAGCCCTGGGGGGCCCCTATGTTGAGAGTGATGGATGAGGAGGTGCAGTTGCCTGCTCTCACCACCTGTGTGTTGTGTGTGTGCGCTTATGTGTGCTTGTGTGTGGAGAGTTCAGTGTTCAAGACTCTGATGGCCAGGGGAAAGAAGCTGAGCCGAAGTCTCTCTGTCCTAGTTGCTGGTGTGCGCAGGCGTTTGCCTATATATATTTGAAAGCAAATGGTCATAGTGAAAGTTGGTTCATATCGAAGTCAGACAATAATTGAGAATATGGATTTTCTAATACAATTCACAGATTTTTTTTAATTTGCTGAAATGCACATGGCCAAGAGGTCCGCATTCACAGACATCCAGACAGTGAATTATTAACCTCTTAAGCCCTAAGCCTCAACCTTAGCATACACCATCAGACAGCTGGGACCCTAAGGGATCGAAACTGTATCTATGAATTTGTAATAAACGTATAAACTGTGTTTTGAATTTTGTCTATGCAAACAATGGACATTTTGAGTGTAGAAGGCCTTAAGGCATTGTGTGATGGCCTAATGTGTACTGTAACAATGTTTGGATTGATACGATTAGTTGCACAGATGGTGTAAAAATATTTTTGACCACGTAAGAAAAGACCACAAGACCCCGAAAAACACTTAACAAAAGTGCATGCTGTGATTTGGTATCTATAACTAATCTATAACTAATCAATAACTTCAATAATAATTTGGTATCAACAGCCAAATGTCACACAATATTGTTGATTGCTACCTGTTCATAAGGTATTTGTTCACTCTTTTTGTATGTGCATACTAAATGTACAACCCAAAAATGTTAATAGCACATACTGTATACTATAGTGTTTGTCTGTATTGACACCTGCACAGATATCTGCACATCCTAATCATTGTCTGTGTACTCAGTACATACCCCACCAGTCTTTATGGTTGTAGGTTTACATAGCCTATAATTAACTCTGCATATCATGTGTAGATAATCAGACCATTTGCACCATCTAGACCATTGGTTCCCAAAGTGGGGGTCGCGAGCCACTGTGGGGGGGTCGCCAGATGATACAAAAAAAAAAAAGATAAAAAAAAAAGATAATAATAATAATAATTTTATGCAGTCAGGCCACTGAACGTACGGTTATGTATATAACCATAGTTATATGAGTGTAGTGACGCTCTGGGTCATACTGCAATACTCCCCATATCAGTATTAGCACTGAATAAATTCTCACATGCACCTTTACATACCTCATCTGTCTGGACACACCCCCATCCGCTCCTCTACATAAGCAGGGGTGTGGCCATACTATCAGCTCCTTCCCAAGTCTTTCACCACAAGGCAAGACCACAGGGTCCTCAGTGAGTCCGACGCAGAGCGTCACTAAACTCATCTCACTATGGTTATATACATAAGCGTACATTATAGTATCGTGTAGCTCCGCTCTGTGTCATACTGCAATATAGGAGCTGAGCAGAGCGGAGCTCGACAAATGCACCCGCTGAGGCCCCCCACAACCATCAGAACCGGGGAGGACCCGAGCCCCCGGACCCCCCTAGCGGAGGACGGGAGGGTATCGGATCCGACTGTGTGAAGAGGAGTTTAGCAACTCAAACGCACAGGGTGAGCAGACCGTGGGACTTACCCACGACTACACAAACGCGCAACCCACATGCCACTAAGGAACGAACGGAAGGAACAAAACCCTCGTTACAACCCCCAATATCACGGGTCAAGAGCAAAAGCCCAACCCGTGGCAAGGCCGCAACAGCGGAGCGCGAAGGAGGACCCAGACCCAGGAAGGGACTGGACCCCCCTGGAAAAGGGGGCCTGGAGAGGCCAACGACGCTGCAGCATCGAGACCCCACCAGGCGGTCACTAGTGACACCACCCCCCACATCGCCAGCATATTCGGACAGGGCCCATCCAAGAGCAGGCCCTTCCCCCCTACAGCACGCCCCCCGAAGCACTCTAGAGGCTACACCCACAGCGGGAGCAGGCAGCGCACCGGGGAGATGACCCCCAAAAGAGGTCGATCCCTCAATCCAGGCAACAGGCCACTCGACCTGAGTCTGGAGCACTGCGGACTAGACAGGCGCCAAAGGGGTCTGCTGAAACAGCACCCCGGCGGAAGGGGCGTATGCTGGCATTGTTGTGCACCATGTCACAGCCTCCACAAAAAACCCTCGACTCTCTAGAGGGGCAGAGGCAGAGACGGCTGACATGATTGGCAGACGTCATGAAAGGTGCGGGGGCACACTCACAGGTAGACGGGGCCAAACCCGGCTTACCCCGAGAGTTGACTCCGCTACCAACACACCAGGGAACCAACCACCCCCTTGGTTCTAACATGAGGCGGTTATTCCTATAACCCCTCAAGAAAAAACTCCAAAACACAACTGCGGGTATACACTGGCTATACCGCAGTACAAGTGTTTCAGTTTTCAAAAATGGGTTAACCCAGACCAACGGGTCGACGAAAACCATTTTCGAACACGGGCCCGGCGGACCGGGACGTACACAGGGATGCCAGAGGAGTTCTATAAGAACCACCTCAACAGCCCCCTCCCAGCCCTGCCTAAGCAAGAGAAGAGAGGGGCGAAAAAGAATGGAGAAAGACCAGGCTTCTTTAGCACAGCGCAAGGTACAACACAACATGGAGCAAGCAACAGTGAGGGGTAACGTAGTAACACAACCACGAACATCTCCATAACGTCAAACCCTGCAACGCCCGGGCCGACCCGGCATTTTCCCCCCCAAAAAAAGCACAAGTCCCTCAGGGTACCAGAAAAGCAAATCTGTGCCCCGGCGGACAACGGGTTAACTGACCAGGTCCGGCGCAACCAGAATCAGTCCCGTGCCCTAATCACGCCGCCATCCCCAGTCCCAGGAGGGGGGTAGGTACGCGTGTAGATCCAAAACATTATAGAGGGCGCCACCCAGACGGTCCCTTTCGTACCACGCCCGGTGGCCCACCCCAAGGGCGTGAGACCTCTCTACCTATGCTTTGATCTATTCTGTTAACATCCCCCAGATATGAACAAGAATTCGTCTAGGCAAGCCTAGTACACTGGCGCTCGGAAGAGACAACCTCCATCCCAGTTGCCCCATAAAAACGTTGTTTCAATGATGAGCAACCAAGGCGTGCACGCCCATGTGTGGTTCCTATCAGAAGCACCCAGGGCCAGCACTATGTACACGTCGAGACCCAAAACATATCAATGGACATTCTAACAAGAACCCAGATACCGTTCCTCCAAGCCGCCTGGGAGAACGACAAGAAGCGGCTTTTTTCACAGAAAAACATGGGTCCCATACGACGCGGCTGAGGGAAAACAAGCCCCCGTCAACCATGCTCCATAAAAGAGGGGACGGGGAGCGACGTACCCTATGACGGGGGGAAACCCATGACTCAACAGACCATTACAGGCGAGGAGTCAGGGAACTCCCTAAACAATACCCTGTCAACCTGCTAAAGAAGGGGACGGGGAACCCCCAGAGAGACTTCCCACGTGAGCAATAAATTGAAAAGACATATTGCAACATTGAGCTATGTAACTATTGGACTAGGACTCTCCGAGGAGGAGGCTCTGAAACTCTGAGGAGGCTCCCTCACTGAGAGGGAGGCACTGAACTCACCGAGGAGACTCTGAAACTCCCTGAGGAGGAGTCTCTGAAACTCCCTGAGGAGGAGGCTCTGACTCAATATACACACTACTAGTAGGGAGCAGAGCAGAAGAACAAATCGTCTCTACTGCGTTGCATCACCCACCAAGCTCAATACACATACAACAGAGCAGAACTTCTTTTTAAGTTCTGCTCACCTTGACAATCTGATGAGGAGGCTCTGAAACTCTGAGGAGGCTCCCTCACTGGGAGGGAGGGTCTGAACTCACAGGAGGCTCTGAAACTCCCTGAGGAGGAGGCTCTGAAACGACGAGTTATATGAGTACTGGCTAAGCATCCCGCTCCTAAGCCATACCGAGATATACCTCATCTCATGTACCTAGTGTACTCTATCAACGAATAAAAACCAATACACCCAGCACCTGCCAGGCCCCGCCCTACTGCCGTACTATATAGTACTAGGCGTGGCCACCACTCACTCTTCCTCGGAAAATCGCTTCCAAAGAAAAGTTTCCCCAAGGGAACTCAGGGCACGCTAAGAGCGGGATGCTTAGCCAGTACTCATATAACTAGGTTATATACATAACCTGTCGTTATATACTCGTACTGGCATCGTGTCCCGCTCCTAAGCCATACCGAGATATGGGGTAGAGCGGACCCGAGGCCCGACAAATGCACCCCCTGAGGACCCGTAAGCCCACATCAGGGGGGAGGGGAGTCCCGTCACCCCACCCTTCCTAATGAAGAGGGGATGGCAGTCAACTCCACCCGAGTGCGAACAAGAGGGAACTAGAACCTCTTGAACGCACAGCACAGGCGGAACCACGTGTGACACAACACATTGTGGCCCACACCCACACACTCCTGCTACCCTACCAAAGGACGGGAAGCAGGAGAGGCCACAGACCTCAGAACCGCCTGGGAGACAGAACCCCCGGTCATGTCCATGAGGTAAAACCTTACGATGGGACCCGGTGAGGACCATGAAGCCGCAGCACAGATGTCCTACACCGAGGCCCCACCCAGGAGAGCGACAGAGGCCGCCACCCCACGAGTGGAGTGCGCCCTGACGCCCCCAGGGGGAGCCAGCCCGGCCAACGTAAAGCAAAGGGCAATGCCCTCGCACAACCAATGGGACAGGCGCTGTTTCGACAGTGCCTTACCAGCACGAGAGCCACCGTAACAGACAAAGAGCTGATCGGTAGCCCTGAGGCCCTGAGTACAGCTTCCCATGGGACAGGTCCAGCATGGGTCTGACACCCCCCCTCCCGATTTCTCAGGCACCAGAGAACACCGGGAGGAAAACGCCACGACGATGGCTTGCTTCGTCCACAGAGATTGGATCTCGTTGACCAGAGCTGTCACTGCTGGTGACCCTGACAATAGGGTCTGTACCAAACCCGAAAACGGGTGCGGTTGTGTAAATACAAGTCCCCGCCTCAGCGTTCTCTCCATCCACCTCGACATATGGTACTGCTGTAGCCATAGGTGATGACACTCCCAACGCACCCGCCGCCATGTGGCGCAGGTCCGCTAGGAACTGTAGATAGGCGGCCCGGTCCCACCCGCTGTGCGTAGCCAACCCTGGACCCGTGCGAGCAGAGCGTTCCGTGTCGGGACATCTGACCCTACCCACGAGGCAATCGCGCCCAAGGGGGGACCCCGACAGAAAGGGCCGGTTTGATACGGGGGAAGCTGACATCAGTTCTAGGTGACAAAAACTCCCCCACTGAACACCCCTCCAGAACATGCTGAGGAGTTGTTCTGCAGCCGGACATGCAAGGTGTGAGGCCCCCATGGGTTCCTACACACCGTAGCCCTGCAGTGATATTACTACCACCCAAATCACGCACGCCTGCGAGACCACTGCCAATCTTTCAGGAGTGGGAGGCACCAACTTGATACCTGGCCTGGCGAAGGCGAGGTCGGGGAAGCCCGCACTGTGTGCCTCAAAAAAGGTTTCGAGCCCCCCTGCTGACAACACTTATAGTTGACAGACGGAACACCAGGCTCAACCAAACACAGCTTATGGTGTGGGAGCCGCTTGACAGCACAACATTCTCATGGACAGACCCAGGCTCAGCCATCAACTGTCTGTCAGCCCCTGTCCCCATGATAAGCGAAAAGTGGGGCCGCACGCGCTTCAACGAAGGCACGCGGCCCGCAGCCAAAGGCAACAATCAGAGCCCCTTTTCCGCTGGTGTTGGGGGAGGGAGTGATCGGAGAGCGGGCTGATCGCGGCAGGACGGCGACGGCTTGTATATTCCAAGCCGAGCTTATCCAACATGGTCGATCCCTCGGCCGCCAAGGCTGTCGGCCTTGTGGACACCTGTCGATTCAACCTCCAGGATACCTATGGCGGGGGAAAACATGGCCGCCTGTCGAGGGCCTCGTCATCGCCGCTGACGAGGGCGTGCTCTCTCTTCTTCTGGCTGCGCGGTGTGAGGCGGTGTGGGGCCTAGGACAAATACCGCCCGCGCTCCAGCGGAAGACCAAGATCCTCTGCGGAGAGGGGAGCCCTGAACGGTTATAGCTTGCGGCTAGGTCAAAGCTAATAACGTCAACAACCTCGCGCGATGTGTTGACGTCGGCTGGCCCTCAAGGCCCCACCACCAGACACAATTTTTTGATAGAAAAAACATCAATTCGAAACACAGTTGCTAATCGCTGCCAATTCCATACCGTGGCGGTACAGGCTTTAGCAGCCCACCAGCCACTCGCCGGGCCGACCCACCTCATGGCGTCGGCCGGGCGGGGCACTGTTTCAACATGTCAAAAGCAAAGGACTGATGCTAACACGGAGCACCAGTGGTGGTTGCAACCAGCAACCTCCACTGTGGTGTGCACAATGAAGGGGTTAATGAATAAATTAACTAACACCACAAATATACTGTAGGATGGGCAAGCCCATGCACACAACGTTAAGGGGATGTGGACCAGAGAGAACCAGTCCCGCATTCATTCATAATATTCACAACAGCACACCAGCCCTAGACCTCAGCCCATTTACCCATGAAAGGTAAACAAAGCCCCCCCCACAATACTCCCCCAGTAGACACCGATTGACCGTCAGCATGAATGGTTGAGAGGAGGGAAGACTGTAGTATAGACAGACATTCCCGTAGCAGAGAGACAGAACAGAAACAGAAGCCCAATATAGCATAGCGTTAGCCGCGCGCTCCAGGATAACGGGGAAAACAACGTTTACCCAGATATCCCGCCGCTTGCGCCAATACACAACTCGGTTGTCTCTCGGGACAACTCGAGCACATCACAAACGCCAGCATTGTCATGCCTAGTGACATCCCACAGCGGGGAACAGTAGAACAGTGACCCAGCATTTATAGCATTTAGTATTAGCAGCGTGCTCCAGGACAGCCTGGGAAACGTCCCCTCAGAGGGACGTTTACCCAAACATCCTGCCCCTGGCGCAAATATACAACTCACAACAAGCAGCATTTACTAACACCAGCGATAATGCCTAGTGGCGCAAGTCCTACCTTGTGCGAGGTAGCTCGATAGCTACACCTCACACGCTGTCCCTCTGTCTGCTGTCAACAAGACAAGGAGACTACAGAACTTGACGCTGAAATGCATCGAAATGCATCCCACTGCAGAGTCGCAGAACCCATACGAGCGCCACCAGAACATGCCGCGAAGATTTCAGGGGTAGGCAAATCTTCGGTAAGCACTCAACCTAATTTCTCTAAACTTTTCATATCAACTAGTTGCATAGGGTGTCATGCATCCGCTATGATGGAAACGAAAATAGAGGAAGAGTGAGTGGTGGCCACGCCTAGTACTATATAGTACGGCAGTAGGGCGGGGCCTGGCAGGTGCTGAGTGTATTGGTTTTTATTCGTTGATGGAGTACACTAGGTACATGCGATGAGGTATATCTCGGTATGGCTTAGGAGTGGGACGCGATGCCAGTACGAGTATATAACTCCCTGAGGAGGAGGCTCTGAAACTCCCTGTAACAGAGGTCCACAACATGGAGCCTGAATAACTCACGGAAGTCTAACCAATAGAAACGCGCCCAGTGACGTACTCTATGGTGGGGGGAATTCCGTGGCCCACCGTCCAATATGGCGTGGGACCAGGAAACTCCCTCCCCCCCCCCTACCCTGTGACGCGCTGATCCAGCAACGTGACAGGAAGCCCGAAGGACAGGAGGTTTTGACCCCTGACCAATCAGAAAAAGGGGAGGAAGGTTTTACCAGTTCACCCCCTCATGACCCCTCACCCCTGATACGATTCAATGACAAAGCAGAGCCATGACACCAGTCATAGCATGCTACATGAAGCGTTAACAGCTTCACATAGACTCATGTGCGAACCTGCCATCTGAATTTTTCAAAGGAAGAAAAACACAGACCAAGAGAGGGCCCCTTTAATATTTGTCTGACCACACCCCTATCAGCTTACCTATATAAGCAGGGGTGGGGCCACCCCCTCGCCTCCTTTCTCGCTTTCACCACAAGGAAGTGCCTCGGTAGATCCCCACTTGACGTGATGTGATAGTAGGAGAAGAGTTGGAAAACAAGAGATACGCTGACATCATATCTTTATTTTCTCTCTCACTATTTTCGAGAAAATACGGCGATATTGTCTTCGTCACTGGAGTGTCTGGAAGATGGTGATCATTCTAAAAACCTCCACCGGTTTTCGTATTGGGAGCACGCCGCTACATGCCTCCCAACTGCAGTCTTTCTTGCTGTGGCTGGTTGCGGTAAAACCTTTCAGCGACACAGCTGGACTGTAGGACGCGCCGCTGTTGTGAGAAGCGGTGGGTTCCAGGTTGGTGAGTAATGTTTTTCTTGCGAGCTCCACTTGTCTGTTAGTGCTATGGGGGTTAGCTAACAATGTTTACGAACACCGGCCCCAGATTAGGGTCCTTTGTTCAGCCTCTTAGGCGACGGCGGAGGACCTTGGTTTGAAGCCCATTATAGCAACTAGTGGGCCACGGCCAGTAGAACTGGTGATCCCAGGATCTCTGGACGCGTGGGTAGTTCTCTGTCACCGTATAGGCCCCGTCTCTCATATGCAAATGAGAGTTTACCCTAAACGAGGAAATGTGAGCATGGTTGTTCGTTATCGGAAAATCCATGTTCAAGTCAGCTACAGCCCAGATGGGAATTGTGCTGGCTCCGCCGGATGTTGGTAAAATCACTGTTCTAAAACTGTGTTAACATCTTGTTTCTCTTTTCTCTTAAAAGGTGAGGAGGGTTTCAGAACGGCGGCCTGTCTGAGTGTGACTTGTTGTATCGTTGTGTACGAGTTCAGGTGGTCGCTGCTTAGCTTGCGTGCTAGTTGTGGCCTACTGTCTTAGCCAGTCAGCTGTTAGCTGCGGCGCTAGCTCGCTGTGTTACCAAGCCTGTTGTGTCAATAGGCTGGGTAACGTTAGCTTGCTGCTATCGGCCGAGAGCGGCCGTTAGCTTAATGCTACACTGTTGAACGTGCTGTGACTATAACATGTTTTTAACACTCTTGACTACGACGTCATCTTTGACAGAGGATGTTCGTCGAACCTGCCCGGAGCCAGGCCGGCGAGGACTGCGTCAACAAGGAGCACTGTAGCGGCGGGTTGGAGCAGCGCGCTGCCCATGTCGTCCAACACAGGAGGCTGTGTTTACTTCGGTGCCATGTTAGAGACTGCAATTCGCTTGATCTGCGCTCCCGGTAGGCAAGGTCCTGACCAGACCTTGAACACTTCTTCTTGCTTTCCCTTCTAAATGTTTTGTAAATAACGATGTTTTCCAAAACGAGTGTTGCTGCACTACATTTAGGATACGTCGTGTTATGTGTGAATTGTCTTGTCACTGGTCTCCATGCAAATCGGGTTATTGTTACAGATGTGAAATGATCTGGTTTGTTGTGTTGAGACACATTGTGTGTTCATGTATCGTGTACTCACAACTAAGGGGGTTAAACTAAGCTATAAAGCTATGCTTAGTGACATATGAGTAAAGAATGATTATTTTCTCAGCCTGTAATGACAATGAACAGTGTGTTCACATATTAACAGGTTTACCTGTTTAACTGGCCGTATTAAGGGTAAAGTAGGAGGGTTGTGTTTCCCCCCGGTTCCCTGGGGACTTCTTCATCCTCCTCTCAGACATGTTGTTACACTATATTGTGTCACTGTGTGGTAGGGATACGATGTAACCCTTGGCTTAGTTGTTGGGGTTGTGCTAACCGCTTGAGAAACTTTATTTTCCTAAAGAAAAGATTGTTTGGTCACTTTTTCTTGTGTGCTTAGCAAGGCCTGTGGCCGATACTAATCGAGAATTGTGTATTCTCTCATTATGAAAAACGGCGTTCCTCTGTAGAGTGTTTTTGCCATTTTTTGTAGGTGATAATGGGTTGTGTGTGTCGTGTGACCTACAACTGGGTTGGGCTGGCCACAGAAGCACATGTGTAAGTCTGGTACCGGGGCTCTTGCGAGGGCCCTCTCTGTTCTGTGTTTTTTCCTTAAGGGGAACTATTTTACTATTTCTTTCACTATTTGGGCACTTTTACACAATTCCTGTGAGTCTATGGAACACCTCTGTAATATATATATTTTTTTTATTCATTGTTTTGTATTTCTAATCAAGTCCTCAAAAACAGCATTTTTCTACCTCAAGATTTCGAGCTGTTTTGCAGCCGCAGCTGCAGGTGCCACCTAAACCACTGTGTGGCCTGCGCCGTCTGCTGAACATTAACATGCAGCAGTGACTATATGACATCACATATAGGCACATTTTCAAACGACTCAGTTCAGTGAGGGTGAATATTGTGAGAGGAGAATTGGAAGAATGCGCCAATATGAGAATTTTGAGACATAGATCATATTAATATAAGTTCACATAGCTAGGAAACAATGCTAAACACTCAAAAAGGCCATTTATAAGATAGTTCCCCTTTAGTAAAAATCAGATAGCAGGTTGGCACATGCGCTGTGTGAAGCTGTTAGACGCTTCATGGGGCTGACTATGACTGCGTCATACTCTTTTTGTCATTACATCGTATCATGGGTGTGGGGTCGTAAAGGGGTGAACTGGTAACCATTCCTCCCCCTTTTTTCTGTTGGTCAGGGGTAAACCCACCTGTCCTTCAAGGTTCCTGTCACGTTGCGGTTCGGCTCATTACAGGTTGAGGGGGGGGGGGGGGGGGGGGAGTTTCCTGGTCCCACGCCCTGGAATATTGGGCGTGTGCACCGCAGAAATTCCCCCGCCATAGAGTACGTCACTGTGCGCGTCTCTGTTGGTAGGACTTCCGTGTGCTGTTCAGGTCCATATGATGGATTCGTTTCGGGGGGTGGTCAGGGCTCCTCCTCACGAAGCTCCTATTCGGGCCTTCTGTGAGTTGGGACTCTCTTTTCATGTGAGGGAGCCTCCTCAGAGTACAGCGCCTCATCCTCAGATTGTCAAGGTGAGTGGAACCTCAAGAAGGAGTCCTACTCTATTGTGTGTGTATTCGATTCAATTCGATTATTGAGTGTGTATGGGTTCAGTGCCTCGTCCCCGGAGAGCCCTAAAACCAAACTTTTACATGGCTCAAGGTGCAATATATTCTTTTCAATCTGTACAGCTCGCGTGGGAAGTCTCTCTGGGGATTTCCGTCTCCTCCCTATGGGAGGGTGGTGGGATGTAAAAATGTGAAATTTTTTTACCCCCGGCTGTGTAGACTGGGATACATACTGTTGGTGCTTCCTTCTTTTCTATTAAGAAGAGTTGGAGTTAGGAAGCATCACACCCCTCTTGTCGTTCCCCTGGGCGCCTTGGGGATTCAATGACAGGTCTAAATAGCTTGTTCATTGATGTGGTTGTGTCCCGATGCACGTATAGTGCTAGCTCGGGGTGTTCTGTAATCAGGCGAATGACTTTTGCTTGAGGTTAAAACGGCGTTTTTATAAAGCAACTGGGATGGAGGTTTTTCCTCTTCCGACGACCTGTTTTGGTTGTCGACGGATTCTCGTTCATATCTGGGGGATGATGACGGAATGGATCTGGACATATGTAGAGGGGTCTCACACCCTGGGGGTGGGCCACCGGGCGCGGTTCGCACCGAACGTCTGGGTGGCGCCTTCTTTTCATGTTTAAGATCAACACGCATATCTGCCCCTTCTCCTGGAGTAGGCATGTCGGCGTGGTTAGGGCACGGGATTGGTTCTGGTCACGCTGGTCCGGATCAGTTAAACCCGTTGTCCACCGGGGATGCAGATCTGCTGTTCTGGTACCCTGAGGGACTTGGGCTTTTTCAGGGGGAAAATGCCAGGTCGGTCCGGGTGTCACAGGGTTAAGCGCTATGGAGACCCTGGTTGGGTACATTGTGTACTCTGCACTGTCGTAATGGCTTACGGCCATGCCAACCTGTACACGCTCGATCTCGTCAGATCTTGGCCGCTACGCAGGTTGGTCCTGGTTAGTACTTGGTTGGGAGACCGCCTGGGAATACCAAGTATGGTGTGCTTGGGGCTGGTTCTCCATTCTTTTCGCTCCTCTCTCACGCATGGATGAGAGGGGCCTGTTGGGGTGGTCTTTGACCTCCTCTGGTGACCCTGTGCTTCCCGTATCGCCGGGCCCGTCCGAAGTACTGTTTCGTCGACCCGTAGGCCTGGGTTAAACCTTTTTTGAAAACTGAAACACTTGTACTGCGGTATAGCCGGTGCATACCCGCAGGTGTGTTTTGGAGTTTTTTCTTGAGGGGTTATAGGAACAACCACCGCATTGGGTAACACCAAGGTGGTTGATTCCCTGGTGTGTTGGAGAAGTGTCAACTCCCGGGTTACCCGGTTGAGGGTGCCCCTGCACGTCCATGACGTCTGCCAATCGTGTCAGCCTTCTCTGCCTCAACCCCTCTGGGTGGGTTTTTTTTTAAATGGAGGCTTGGTCATGCAACAACGCCCCTTCCGCCGGGGCGGCTGTTTTCAGCTGACTCCTTTGGCGCCTGTCTCGTCCGCAGTGCTCCAGGCTCAGGTTACAGCCTGTTGCCTGGTTTTTCCCCGGTGCGCTGCCTGCTTCCGTTGGTTAACCTTTTTTGTGTGCTTACGGCCATGCTGACTGCATGTTCTGCAGGGTCAGTGTGCCAGGCGGTGTACTATTGGGGGGACAGGGCCCGCTCGGCTGAGGGGCCTTTGTCCGAATACGCTGGCGATGTGGGGGGCGGGGTCACTAAGTGCCCACCTGGTGGGGTCTTGATGCTGGCATCATGGACTTCTCCGGGCCCCCGTTCCAGGGGGTCCAGTCCCTTTGGTACACTGACTGTGTATTAAACTCAACCTTGGTTTGGGTCGGGGGTTCGTAACGCAGTGGCTCGGGGCTGGGGTCGGGGCTGTACTGGGCCTCCTGGTCCAAGATGGGTTCGTGCTGGTGGGCTTGATATCCCTCCTCTTTCTCCGCTAGGTCCTGGAGTCTTCTAGTTAGTTTCTCGGCGACGTAGGCGGGATCTTCCCGTTGGCTGGGTCCCGTATAGACCGGTCGGGGAGGGGGCTCGGCAACGTAGGCAGGTTCTTCCTGCTGGCTGGGTCCCGTGTAGACTGGTTGCGGAGGGGGCTCGGCGACGTAGGCAGGTTCTTCCTGCTGGCTGGGTCCCGTGTAGATGTGTCGGGGAGGGGAAGGTGCCCTCGACCCGTGTCGTGATGATCTCCGGGAGCTCCGCGTGGAGGAGTGGGGGGTAGCCCTCTGGATCAATTGTTCTATCATCTGCGCCTGCAGGCGGTCCCGCTCCGCTTCGCGCTGTGCATTGGCGGCGTCGCGCTGTGCATTGGCGCGGTCTCGTTCCGCCTCGCGCTGTGCATTGGCGGCGTCGCGCTGTGCATCGCGTTGCGCGTTGGTACGGTCTCGCTGAATGGTTTCTTCAGCCTGGAGGCGCCTCTCTTCCAGTCTGATGGTCATCGCTGCGTCAGCCTGGAGGCGACTCTCTTCTAGTCGGATGCGTTCTCGTTCCACTGCAGAGTGTTCGCGCTCACTAAGGGCTTGTGCTTGGAGTTGCGCGTGGAGTCGCTCTCGTTCCGCTGCAGAGTGTTCGCGCTCACTAAGCGTCTGTGCTTGGAGACGGTCGCGCTCACCCTGGAGTCGGTCTCTTTCGGTTGAAGCTGTCAGCGTGGCGATCAAGGCTTGCGCCAGTCTCTGGTCCGCCTCGCTGGGGGATGACACTGACGGAGGTGATCGGGCGCAGACAGGGCTTGGTGGAGACCTGTTCTCCTGGCGCGCTCCGAGGTCTATCCCCTGAGCGCGGTACTCTTCTCTTGGTTGCGCGCCGAGGTCTGTCTCGGGTACGCGCTCTTGGGTTGGTTGGGCGCCGGGGTCTATCCCTGGAGCGCTTTCTTTATCCTGGAGCGCTCCGGGGTCTATCCCGGTGACGCTGTCTGGAGGTATAGTCACGTCATGTCCCACTTGGTCCCCCTCGTGAGCTAAGTCAGTTTCGTTTGAACCCACTGGGGTCTCTACTGGCAGGGTCGCCAAGTCGATAGGATTGGACATGCTTAAACTATCCGATGTATCCGTATTTAACGTCTGTTTAGATAAGCTAGGGGGTAGAACGAAAGCGAATTCCTCCAGATATGGAGGTAGCTGACGTTTGCGCTGCGGGCGTTCTAGCTTGGGGGAGCCGCTTGGAGAGTGTTCACCGCTGGCCATGTCAATATTAATATTATATTAAATATTACACTGATACCATCCGGCTCGAAGGACCAATTGTAACTGAGGGGTTACAAAACCCTGACTGTATTAAAGATTGTGATAGATTAAACCACTGCTAGTTATGTACTTTAATTACTGGCCAGACAGTACATCAAATATAGATGGTGAACACCCACAAGAACACGGCATTGACAAAGAAATAGTATTTGAGGGTAATTTATAATTATTAGGCAACGTTAGGTTACAGAATGAGAATTAGGGTCGCGCTTGTATGGCGAAGAATATACGTAAAGTCAGTCAGTAGCATGAGTCACTGGGAATAGCAGGAATCCTACGATGGGTCTAAGCTGACGCCACCTGGTGTCTAATAGCAATTATAGAAGGCAACGCTGGTACCGCCTGGAGACACTGGGTTCCTCTCAGAGTTGTAAGTTCTAGAGGATAGAGGAATGTTCGGATACTCAGTCTGATTCAATGAAGAATAAAGGGGGTTCACGTGCAGAAGCCAGTCCTTGTAAATCCAATCGATCAGCAGCAAAAGCAATAACTGTAATCCAAATGCTCGATAGCAATGATGACAGCTAGCCAGCCTCTGTCCATGAGGCCAGCCCGAGTGTAATCCTCACGAGGTTGAATCCCAAACGATAGTGGAAATCAATGAGGCTCTTCTCCGGGTAACACGTTCCAAATCAATATAATCCAACCAGTAATGGTTCTGCAATTGCCGCCGCTGGTTCTCCTGTGCACTATACTTCACATTAAATTAGGTCGAACTTGAGAGTTACTGCATTAAACTCTGACACTTTACTATTCTATTCGCACATGTTCTCAACGCTCTGTTAGACGCACTGCTGCTCACTTCACTGTTACCAAACTTGTCACACTGCTTGTTTAGACGAACAAGCAGGTGCTCGGGGTAAGGTGGGGTAAGGTACTGAACTGAACTACTGCTGTACGCACCTTGCGCTGTATTTATACTTAAGTGATTATCTAGTTCCAAACCGCAGTCTTTGTCTGGTATCAATACACTGTCTCCGGGCATGTTCTGACATGCCCCAAACTCGCCCATTGCACCTGTCTGAGTGCGAGACTGCCTGGCGCCGCCGTCAGGGGGGCATTATTCATAAGGAAAGTGAATATTTCTATGGTTTGAACGCAGGTAAAGGGATATTCCGTGTATATATATAAATAATATACAAAGTATATCAAACAATAAAGGTAGATTCTCAGTTTAATCTGGCCCTTCACAACAGTACCCATTCTGCAATCTGTTAAATAAATAAAAAGAAAGTTTGACTGGCCGCCGAGCCATACTGTAGTGTACATGGTGACTGCTTGACTTAAAAAAAAATAAAAAAAAATATTAATACAAATATTTAATAATTTTTTTTTTTATAATTTTTTTTTTGCTTCCCCTGTTATTTTACCCACGCGACACCACTGGCTGAGAGGACCACAACAGGCTGGTCTCCTTACGTTGACGAAGGCCCTCTCTGGCGGGGCAAAGAAGCTCTTTAAGGCCAGAGCGAGGCTCCGGCGAAACGCCCCCCTGCTACAGCCGATCATAGTGCAGGGTCGACTACATCCTCTGTCAAAGATGACGTCGTAGTCAGAGTGTTATGGTCTGCTATTCTCACGGCTAATGTTCAACGGTGTAGCCTAAGCTAACAGCCAACTCCAGGCAAACTGGTAGCATCAAGCTAACGTTCCTAGCCTAGCGAGCATACAGAGCTAGCGCCGCAGCTAACAGCTAACTGGCTAACAGGTAGCTCACCCAGCTAGAACGCAAGCTAAGCAGCTATCACCGAACTGCACAACGAGAGAACACAATATAGGCCAACACTTCAGACAGCCGCCGTCTGTCCCCCTCCTCATCCTAAGAGAGAAGAGAAAAAGAAGTTAACACAGTTTTCAGAACAGTGATTAACAGATACAGCGGTGCCGGCACAATTCCCCATGGGCTGCAGCCGACTTGGGCGTGGAGAAATTCCGATAACGAAACACCAAAACCCACCTCCCTCTCGCTGGGTAACTTTCATCTTGAAAGATGGGGCCATGCACGGTGACAGAGAGAAATCCGTTCGTCCAAAGATCCGGGGGTTTGAACCGCAGATTTGGTCACCGTCCCAAGCAAATAAAGTTCCCGAAGAGGAGCTCATATAGCGTGGGCGTCAAACCAGAAACCTCTCCCTACCGTTTAAGAGGCCGAAAAAAGGGTACCAGCCTGGGGCCGGCTTTCGTAAATCGTGTAGCTATTGCCCTCATAACAACACAACTGGCGCTCGCATATCAAAACCATCACTCACCTGGAGAGGCAGCTATCTCTCACAACCAGGGGTGCAGTCGTAATATGGGCGGAGGCCAAACGGTATCCTATTATTATGCAAAGTCTATATATCTACTTTGCATTTGATATATTGCAAATATATGCCATCACACACACTGGCATTTAAAGGGTTAGAATTATAAAATGAATATGTGGTGTTATGATCAGGGCTGAAGTTGAATAAAAGATTTATGTGGTATTTCAACATATATATAGTCATATTTTTATGGCGTTTTTGAAGAGGACAATTTAGTCCCTTATGGTAAGAGTGAGTATTTTTTTCAATCTGACATTACAAAAAAAAATTAAAATTCATCAAAATCAGTGTTGTTGCTAATCTGCTAGCCTGTTTTTTAACAATAATTTGTGATCCCATCACAAACACTGGCATTTAAAGGGTACAAATAAAAAAAAAAACTACACCAGAATGCAGAAAATTAAGTCTTTGTAAGAAAAATAAATCCTGGTGGGGGATCCCCAGACCCCCCGCTTAAAAAGTGGCCTGACTGGGGCTATATTTCGCACTATATTTCCTGGCCTGACTGATTCCCCCAGTCCGGCCCTGTTTAAAATGTCCATTTATAAAAAAAATAAAATAAAAAATGTAATACATTTTTTTTTTTTACCTCCTATAATAGTGGGGGTCGCGGCTCTCTGACACCGTTATTACGGGGGTCGCGGCCTGAAAACGTTGGGAACCCCTGATCTAGACCTACATTGCAGCTCACCATGTTCATCTTTTTATATATGTTTTTCTGATCTATCTTTTCATATCTGCAGATTCCTGCAAGAATAGGCCATTTCACTGATTGGATGGTGAGCGTTCTTTTCTGAAAATGGCTGAAGAAAAATCTCACTTATTGTTAATGTACCGAGGCAAGCCATGCATTCTCTGAATAGCATAAGTCTCTAGTTTCACAAGGCTGGTATTATCCTAGAGGTCATTTTCAAGTAAAATAATTAGTTGTCAACACATTGGAAGGGCTATTTTCAGGACATCATCACACATAAATACTTTATGGTAAACGGATTGCATTTATATAGCGCTTTATCCAAAGCAGGTTACAACATATGCCTCACATTCACCCATTCACTCACACGCTGCCAGTACGAGCAGGAATCAAACTGGGAACCTTCTGCTTAGCAGACAACTGCTCTGCCTCCTGAGCCACTGTATAATAGAGCTAATTGGATCCAAGTCTCCACTTTATCAATTTGAAATTTCAATCGACTTTTTAGGCAACACATTATGCAGAAATTGGCATATATATATATGGCCATTTCTGCATAATTTCTACATAATGTATTGCCTAAAAATAAAAAAAATATAAAAAAATATGTATTTTTCCCTATTACATTGTGTTACATTGTACATTACATTACATTGTGTGATTTGCTTTAGAAGTGCAAGGGATCCAGGGAATTATCTTTGAATAATGGAACGTTTTGTTTACCAATGTACCTGTTGTACATTGTATCCATGTTGTTGCAATGCATTGAAGTCCATCATTTGGTTTTTATTTTAATGCTTAAAAAACAGGGGATATTTTAGTGAACCTTTACTGAGTGTTACATTTAGCAGGTCAATATGGCCATCTGTTGTTGCCTATTGGGCTTTTCCATTATATGGTTAATTGCATCAATTTATTTTAATCTAAATGCAGTACCTTTGTTTTTCCTTACAATATTTGTCATTTTGGTTATTTATTTAATGAACATACATTTAATGAATATGCATAATGCAGGCATATCTGTCTATTCCCATGTGGATACGTGTATTAAACACTTGAAGAATATCCATATAAAGTACATTTAAAATGTGTGATTCATATGCAATATAATGAATCACAGTTAAATATATGGATAATCGTGTGATTTTTTTCAATTAAATATTGTAATCGATTGACATCCCTAATATATATATATATATATATATATATAGCTCTAATATATATACTTTTTTGGGTGGGGGGGGGGGGGGGTAACATCTTTGCACTGTGTACAAGAACCTGCATGGTCTTGGCCCAAAACAACATGGGACTAGAGAGGTCAAGGCACCCCTTTGGTCAAAATGGTCATGTCCAGTGTGCAAAATACCCAGTGCACAAAGCCCATGAAAGATGGCTAATCAAATGGAGGTTTTGGTAATACATACATGTGTTGCCATCAAGCATAAATACAGTATAGAATAATGAGAAATTGGTGGGGTGTGGTTAGGGATATATAGTTGTAACCTTTCGTTGTTGGTGGATGGGTTCTGGATGGTGCGGGGGGTTCAAGGTGTTATCCCAGACCTCAGTTTGTTATTATTGAGGTAATCAGGTTAAATCGGCCATCCTCACACACACTGTCATGACAATGTTCCATCTGCTCTGGCTTGTACCATCTCGCCACCTCTTCAATAAACCAGTATGCTGTTTATATAATTTATCTCTGTCAGAGAGCCCTGTAAAAAGCCACAGGGGCAGCTGCTACACTAATTTATAATAAAAGGATAATAAATACAAAAGTAGATAACTATTTTTGCAAACAAACTCTTCACATACTGGCGGACTGATATTGAATAGCACAAGTATAATGGTAAGTAGCACCATTTACACACCTTCCATTTTCTGAATGGCATATTTTGCTTTATTGCGAGGAACATTTGCTGAAAAAGCTCTTCACCTTGATGAGCCTCATACTCAGTCAGTCACGTAAATGTGTGTGTGAATGTCCGTTCTATACATATATTATTTCTATGGTATCAAGAAAGAAGAAAAAAAGGAATAATAATTTAGTTTGAGAAGTCCTTGGACAGATGAAAGGTAAATATACTGGCAGACTGATATTGAATACCATGTGTATATTAATAATAGCACTTTCTACATTGCCACAGCATTTGACATGGTATATTTAGCTTGTGGCATCTTGAAAAAGCTCTTTGAGTCTTGTTCCATTATTCCATAAAATTACCCATGTTCTAGCATAATACCCTTTGTGCAGTGCTTTACCCTTCATGACGTGATAATCCTGATCTGTATGTAAGCTACATAAAGCAGAGGTAGGACAAAGAGCTCCCGTACTGTCATATCCTACTTTGACATCCCTATGCTACAGCAATCAATTCTGTTGTAATCACTGACAGCGGCATTCATCAGATCTTATCTGGACAGGCTATTTGATAATGGGGTTATCAGTGGAAATGATTGCTGAGATCTGTACAACATCAAGGATAAAGAAGGGTGTTTAGGGTTAGGTTCCACAAAAACAGTATAGATAAGATTAGAATGAATAATATAATTTATATAATTGTATTTGGTTGTTTGTTTGGTGTGTGTTTTAATTATTTCCCTTACCTCTGTGTCCAATAGTATTATCTGCATTGTTTTTTTTGGTTTATTTTGTTTATTTATGTCCCCTTTTCCCTGTTGCCCTTTCGTCCTCTCACCAGGCATTCATTGTAAATATGAATGTGTTCTTATTTGACCTGCCTATGTAACAAGTGTCAAATGAACATTGTTTATTATTATTATTAAGGATTGAAATGTCACCAAAATCCTATGTTTACAAATGTTTAATGTTTACAATTGTTTATTATTTCTTTATACCAAAGACACTTTTATTTGAACGTCACTTGAGAAAGTTCACGTTCAAGAGCTTTGCCTTCCGGGTCAATTATTAGCGCAGTGTTAGAGGCAGCCTTTTCCGGTTGAGGTTAGTTTGCAACAACATCCAACGTGGGAGGTACGTCTGACTATTGTAGCGCGCAGCACTTTATGCTTTACGATGTTGTATATATTCTGAATAATAATTGAATGTTAACAAATGATAATAACTCGATAGTGTTGTGATGAATGGTGTGGTTAGGTTATATGCACAATTGGATGTTTTAGCCGGTGTATTTCACCGTGGTAACATAGTCAATTTATTGTTCTCTGTCAACAGACTTGACTGGAAGTATAAATGTGACGCGGTTCTCTTGTGGTATTTCAACCACTCTTTTGATACAGGTATGTGTGCTTTAAGATGTCGATCTATTGTGTAATTTGATTTAAGTTTGCAACAACATCCAACGTGGGAGACTTGACTGGAAGTATAAATGTGACGCGGTTCTCTTGTGGTATTTCAACCACTCTTTTGATACAGGTGGCTCTCCATTGAAGAGCACCCGAAATAAATGACTGAACTGTTGTCCATTGTTTGCTGACTCGTTACTTCACATCACACCCAGAACACAACGCCGGGACCACGTGTGTTAGCCAGACCTACACACAGAACATCCGTTACAGTGGTGCCGTGACCCGGATAAAAAAAAAAAAAAAACGTCCGCCGGGATCGTTCGCCAGGAAAGCTGCAGTTCCACAGTCAACAATTGCCCTCATCATTGGTGAGACGCTGCCCTCTAGTGGCCGGTGATAAACTCTTCACACAGGTGGACTGCCTCTTCACACAGGTGTCCCCATGGACTGCACAAGGTATGTCAGTAGACAGTGAATGACCCTGGAATTCGGTGGACAGTCCACTGTTTTGTAACTTGTGGACAAGAACAATTAAATTGTGAACAAGGACAATGAAATTGTGAAAAAAAAAGAAAAAAAAAATATGTAAAAGGATGTTGCCAGTGAATGTGCAGAAGGCATTTAGGTATTGATTGTATATATAATATATAGGGGGTTATTGATCTGATTGGTCAATCTCTTATGTAATTATTTCATTCCTATTCATTTTTTATTTTTTCTACAGTAGGCTATTTAGGGTAACAGGTTATTTTTTTTTTTTTCTATTAAGCCTGTGTGAAAGTAGGATCATGGCAGAGGGTGGGACATACTTAGGGGAGAGGGGGAATACAGATGTGGTTGTGGATATAGAATTGGGTGTGGGGGGGGGATTTTACAATCGGCTCTCAGAGACAGAAGCACCAGGACCAGATCCAGCCACATTTGACACTCCACAGCTTACCTCCACAAGGTATGTGGACCGTGCCAGGCCGAGTCTACCACCAGTTAATGAGCGGCTAACAGGTGAACAGCCAGAGTTAAGGTATGTGGACCGTGCCGGGCCAAGCCTATCACCAGTTAATGAGCGGCTAACGGGTGAACAGCCAGAGTTAAGTGCACTCATCACACAGCTGGCAGAGAAGATTGGTGAGTCCATCACAGCTAAGCTGCAGTCTAGCAGGAGCACAGACAGTATTAGGTCTATTGAGCATCCCTCAGAGGTGACAGTGCCACACAGAATAGTCGTGCACTCAGACGCCAGAGAGCCCCCTATATTCAGGGGTGATAATTCAGACAAATTCACTGTTTATGAGTGGGAGAATTTGATCACCTCGTACATGAGGAAACGAGCCACTCCAGTTAGTGAGCAATCACAGGAGATTCTATCTAAGCTCATGGGTAAAGCAGGGGATGTGGTAAGGATATAGTTGCGTAATAACAAGTATATTGACCACACAAGGAACCCTCACATGATTTTTGACATACTAAAACAACATTTTGGTGAACTCTCATACTCAAGCATGCCCCTGGCGGACTTTTATGGTACACTACCAAGGCCAGGCGAGGATGCTATGGAGTTTTGGATCAGGCTAAATAGGACAGTGGAAGTGGCTGATGAGTGCTTGAGGAGGCAAGGCCGTAGTATTGAGGACCCGAGTCACGAGGTTAGCATGATGTTTATCAAACACTGCCCCGATCAGTCACTCACTAATGTTTTTAAGTTCAAGTCTGCTAGTCAATGGTCTGCTTGCGAGATCCAGGAGAGACTCGATGAGCACATGCAGGACAGGAAGTCTCGAACTGCTGCGGGTGGACCGTTCGAGTTAGGTACAGTAGAGCGCAGGGTCCGTTCCCAGTGTCATGTGCCTCTAGTCAGTGACGCACCAGTATTGAGTGCAACAGCATCAGTGTTTCCGGCACCGTCCCCAGTACCCACAGATGGTTCCGGAGGTGACCATGACTACATGAGGAGTCTAGTGGGTTTGTTAGACCGCCTAGTCACAGTGCAGACTCAAGTGCCAGCCAGCGCCACAGCTCGGGTGCCTGACACACAGCGCCGGTTGTGCAGAGTTTGTAATTCTCCTGACCATTCCACTCTTTCCCACTGCAGAGGGGAGAACAGATGTTTAGGATGTTTGTCTCCCGGGCATTGTAATAGGGATTGTCCTCAGCAGCACAACCAGCGGCAGACTCCGCCCAGTGACAGCACTGGTGGTCAGTCTCGTCCTTTAAACCACTAAACTCACACCTAGAGAGGGGTGGTGTGGATGGTATGGATGAATCCCTCACTGATGTCTCTGATCTTGCTCACTTGTATGAAGACAAGTGTGCCAAAGCACCTAAGGGTTCTCGTACGATCATTCAAGCAACTCAAAAGATTCTAGCTTTCAGTGACCTGTTTTATGCTTCAGTCCTTGTCAACCAGAGTGTTCAGCTTAAAGTCATGTTGGATACTGGCTCTATGTCATGCAGTATCAGTGAATATGCAGTAGAGAAGCTCCGCTCTGGGGGTGTTTTACCTGGGAAGCAGCAGCCTGAAAAGAATATTGTTTTGATTGGCTGTGGTGGTCTGGAGACGAGGCCTGATGGTTTTTATGATTTAGACATGCAGCTTTATGGTGTCTCGTTTACTGTACCCACTTTAGTCGTGCCCGGTCAACATGATGACCTGATAGTTGGCACGAATGTCCTTAAACATGTTACTCACATCCTGAAGGGTGGTAGTGAGTACTGGGATCTCGCATCGAGACCAGAGCCTCAGTCGAGTCCGAAGTAGAGCAGTTTCTGTCCATGTTTACGAACGTGGAGCGCTGGAGGGGTGGTACGGTTCCCGAGAGGATTGGTACCGTGAAGCTCACCCAGGCCGTGACGCTCCTACCGAGACACGAGCACTTAGTCTGGGGCAGACTCCCTGCTAGGGTGCCTATGTCACCTGGAAGCACTGTAATTGTGGAGCCAACAGACTCCAAGGCTATGCCGTGAGGTGTTCTTGTGGGTCGGCTCGTTACACCACTCTGGGGAGATAGATGGGTGCCCATGACTGTTGTCAATCCGTCTGACAAACCTATCACACTAAAAAGGAACTGCAAGTTAGCTGATGTTTCAGTATGTTTGGCGATTGAGGACTTGGATGCTTTTCAGGGACTGCAGGCAGTTTCGGAAAGGCGAGAGCCTGACGCCCCGGGTTTTGCCGGTTCTCCGGCCTCGCCGGCTAGGAGTTTGTCAGAGCTCGGGGTCGGTGACATTGACATCAGTTCTTGCCAGGTCAGTGAAGCCTGCAAGTCCCAGCTTGTGCAGCTGATAACTGAATATGACGACATCTTTTCCAAGGACTCGTTGGACTGTGGTGAGGTCAGGGGTTACACGCATCGCATCCGTCTTGTGGATGAGCGCCCCTTTCGATTGCCCTACAGGAGGGTTCCCCCGGCACATTATCAGAAGCTGAGACAGGTTCTCACTGACATGGAGGAAAAGGGGATTATCAGGAAGTCCTCGAGTGAGTACGCTTCACCTCTTGTAATGGTATGGAAAAAGGACGGGGGGGTTCGCATCTGCACTGATTTCAGATGGTTGAATGCGCGCACCCTGAAGGACGCTCACACCTTGCCACACCAGTCTGATTGTCTTGCCGCGCTTGGGGGCAATTGCCTTTTTAGTACGATGGATCTCACCTCTGGCTTCTTTAACATCCCAATGCATGAGGATGACAAGAAGTACACGGCTTTCACAACCCCCCTCGGGTTGCATGAGTACAATCGCATGCCACAGGGTCTATGTAATAGCCCTGCAGCCTTTATGAGAATGATGACTGGAATCTTTGGAGACATGAACTTTACAAAACTGTTGTGTTACCTTGACGATCTACTGGTCTTCGCTCCGTCAGAAGATGAGGCCCTGTCTAGGCTCCACACTGTGTTTCAGAGGTTGAGGGAGAATAACCTGAAACTTGCTCCCAAGAAGTGTCACCTGCTGCAGCAGGAGGTTAAGTTCTTGGGCCATGTGGTCGGTGGTGGGGGCGTGTCTGTTGATCCCTCCAAGGTGGAGGTTATCTCCAACATGACAGTACAGGATATCATGGAGGTTGATGGGTGCACACCCTCTGTCCGTAGGATCAAGTTGTTTCTCGGGATGGTATTTTATTACCAGCATTTCCTCCCAAACTGCTCTGCTGTTGCGAAGCCATTGTTCGCCCTTACGGCTGGACAAAAGAGGAAGGGGAGGTCCCCTAAGGACAAGAAACCACATGGCAGCTTTCGTAGGCTCACCCCTGCCGACTGGACAGCGGAATGTGGGGAAGCTTTCGATAGGCTGAAGACAATGTTACTGGAGTGTGTCGTGCTCGGCCATCCAGATTTTGAGGAGCCTTTTGTCCTCTCAGTTGATGCATCATTGGACGGGCTTGGCGCTGTGCTGTCGCAGGTACCTCGAGGTGAGTCCAAGGCCAGGCCTGTCGCTTTTGCAAGCAAGACCCTCAGTGCCTCACAGCGTAAGTATCCAGCTTATAGACTAGACTTCATGGCCTTGAAATGGAGCATATGTGAGAAGTTCAGCCATTGGCTGAAGGGTCAGAGATTCACAGTTTGGACGGACAATAACCCGTTGACTTATCTGCTTACGAAGCCAAAGCTCGACGCATGTGAGATTCGCTGGGTGTCTAAACTTGCGTCTTTTGACTTTGATCTCAAACACCTGCCAGGGAAGAAGAATGTGGTGGCAGACGCTTTGAGTCGTGACCCGTTCGCTAAGCATGTTAGTCAGAGGTTATTGAGGGAGCCGTACCTGGCTCTTGTGCAGGAAGCAAGGGCAGTTGAGGGGGACTCTGTGCAGGATGTTTTCAGGATCAGTTGTCAGTCCCAGACGGTGAGTAGCTCACTACTCGGGATGGCTTGTGGGACAGATGAGATCAGAGCCCTTTGTCAGTCTAAATGTGATTGGATTGGTGCTGCAGAGTCCAGAGCGCTGGGTTTGGTCCAGAACATCCAACATCTGTCCGAGGGCCAGGATGCTTTACCGATGTTTTCAGTTGAGGAGCTTAGGTTGAGCCAGGAATGGGACACTTGCATCTCTAGGGTGTTACCCTTTGTCGCTGTTCGGAAGCGACCATCTAGACGGGAGAGGCACGGCGCTGATCAGAAGGTTATCAGGCTGTTGAAACAGTGGGACAAACTGGAGGTCCGTGATGGTGTCCTGTACCGCGTGACAAGGAACCAAGTGTCCAAGCAGAGGAGAACTCAGTATGTGCTGCCGCTGAGTCTGAAGGACAAGGCATTGTCTGGCATCCATGATCTGGCGGGTCATCAGGGCCAGGATCACACTCTTTCTCTTGCCAGGCAACTTTTTTATTGGCCAGCTATGGAGAGGGATGTCAGGGCATATGTCAGGTGTTGTCAAAGATGTGTGTATGGGAAGTCCCCGGAGCCTGCTGGTAGTCCGCCCCTTGAAAGTATCAAGAGCTCCGCGCCGATGCAGTTAGTGTGTATGGATTTCTGGTCCGCTGAGGACAGCAATCAGCGGTCAGTGGTGACTGACCATTTCACCAAGTTGGCGCACGCGTTCCCATGCGCTAATCAGACGGCGAAGCAAGTTGCCAGAAAGCTCTGGGACAACGTGTTATGTGTGTACAGGTTCCCTGAGAGAATACACGCAGATCAAGGTGCCAATTTTGAGAGCAACTTGATTGCTGAGCTCCTCAGGTTGGCGGGAGTGGCCAAATCCCACACAATGGCCTATCATCCCATGGGTAATGGTGGGACAGAGCGCTTTAACCGCACTCTGGGGAACATGCTCCGCTCTCTCCCGCTTCGGAGGAAGCACCAGTGGCCGCAGCAGGTCCAGACACTCACGTTTGCTTATAATGCCACTGTTCATGAGACCACGGGTTACGCGCCTTTCTTTTTAATGTTTGGCCGCGTCCCTAGACTACCAGTGGATGTCATGTTCAGGCAGGTCTTGAATGACCCTGGAGTTGTTGATTACGATTCCTATGCTGGCTCCCTGCTTTCGTGTCTGAAGAGTGCCATGGAGATCGCTCAGAAGCACTCCACCGTTGAGCAACAGCACCAGACCCGACAGTACAACAAGCGTGTCAAGGGTACTTACCTGTCTGTGGGGGATCGTGTTCTGGTAGCAAATCAGGGAGAGCGGGGAAAAAGGAAGTTGGCTGACAAGTGGGAGGATGGCGTGTATACGGTTGTTGGTGTCAACCCCAGTATCCATGTCTATAAGATTCAGGATGTAGGGGGGCGCACAAGGGTAGTGCACAGGAACCGATTGCTGGAGGTCAACTTCTTGCCTTTTCCTGAGCTAGAGCAGGGTGAGGACGCCAGTGCAATTGGTCAGGCGTTTGATGATGGAGAGTCCGATGAGGGGGACTGTGATAGTAGTGACGGTATGGATCCTGTATCTGGAGTTTGGTCTGAGGGCGGTGTTGCACATGACCTGACCGACTCTGTGGAGGTAGAGGGGCCTTTAGTCTCATCATTTGCAGACTCTCTTGACTCTGTGTTGGCTGTAACAGATGGGTTAGGTCAGTTTAGCCCAGTAGCCAGTCCTGCAGGGGCCACTGCTCAATGTACACCTGAAACACAGGCACAGCACACAGAGGCTTCTCACTCACCTGATATAGTTGTCTTAGCTCACACTGATTCAGATGCAGAGGCTTCTCACTCACCTGATATAGTTGTCATAGCTCACACTGATTCAGATGCAGAGGCTTCTCACTCACCTGATATAGTTGTCATAGCTCACACTGATTCAGATGCAGAGGCTTCTCACTCACCTGATATAGTTGTCATAGCTCACACTGATTCAGATGCAGAGGCTTTTCACTCACCTGATATGGTTCTCACAGCTCACACTGATTCAGATGCAGAGGCTTCACACTCACCCAGTGGCGAATCCTTATGGAAGCCAACGGAAGCCATGCCTCCCTAATGTTAAAATATGAATTAATATCAAATATGAAATATGAAAAAAAAAATATATATATATATATAATTTTTTTTAATATAGTTTACATTCTTTTTCATCTGTGCATCTGTGTTATAATTTTTTTTTTTTTTTTTTTAAATGTCTCCCTCTTCTCCTTCTCACTCCCTCTAACACACTGTCAGACTCACTGTGCTCACTGCAGCTAGTATAGGAGAGAGGCAGGAGGTAGGTCTCTTTCTCCAGGCTTCCAGCATTATAGAGTCCAAATCCGATCCTAGCCAATCAGATTCGAGCTGACTGCCACACCCTAAAAGTTTAAAACGGGGCTGAGAGGAAAACACTCAGCATATTTTCCCCTCTGCACTCTGAACATTGTATTAACCCGTAACTGTTTCCACGGGCCGAATATTGCCCCGATCCTCGCGAGATTAAATCCACGGGGACCTCTCGGCGTGCCGAAGCTTTTCCTAAATCACTTCCATCATCGAAAACGAGGGGAAAAGGTCGGCTCGCGACCCTGAAAATGTCGCGTGATTTTAAAAACGCTGTATTAAGTGAGCCTATTATGGGATCCACGCGAGCCTTCTATCGTGGAAACATCTGGGCGTCCCGCAACTTTTACTCATTCACATGTAGCCCCTAAAATGCTTAGAAAAGGAAAACAGAAAGCGTGGAATAAACTCGCCGAAACGGAAAGGTGTCCCACGGGCGCGCCGTGATTCCGATCCGCGTGAAAATATTCACGGCCATAGAGGAGACCGTGGGACACCTTTTTGCAACCGAATATGTGTCTCGAATTTGCTCCCACGCGGCGCGCAAAATCGTGCAAGGAAAAATCGGACCAAAAATGAACCAATGCTCCAGCAGTATTAATGACCCTGATGTAAACAAGACAAACGTCTTTCTCTGGTCTGCATCCCCTTATACAATTGTGTGTATTGAGCCGTACTGTATTGTACCCATTCTGCAATCTGTTAAATAAATAAAAAGAAAGTTTGACTGGCCGCCGAGCCATACTGTAGTGTACATGGTGACTGCTTGACTTAAAAAAAATATATATATATATATATATATATTAATAAAAATATTTAATAATTTTTTTTTTAATAATTTTTTTTTGGCTTCCCCTGTTATTTTACCCACGCGACGCCACTGCACTCACCTGACATGGGTGTTGCGGTTCCCACTGATTTACACCCTCACGCGTAGGGGGTGATGGTCAGGTTAGGACACGTACAGGGAGAGTAGTGAGATCAGTGAACAGGTTTCAAGTTTCAAGTTTCTTTAATAGTTGTCATACAGAAGTACAGAATACTTTTGTACAAAATGCTTCTTACTGTTGCGCTCCAGAGACTGTGCACGACAAGATAAGTATGAAATAAAGACATAGTAAAAATTAGAAGTAAAAAAAGAGGTCACAGTGTTCAGTTTAGACATATGTACAATGTTCGTAGACGTAGTTACCATACAATATACAATACTGTGCAGTGTACTAATATACAATACTATATAGTGCAAGGCATAAATGGACGAGGTGCAGTTTAGGTACAATTCACAGTAGGTGTACGAGTTGTAGTGCAAATCCTTTATCAATAAATATAAAGTGTAAGTGTGTTTGTGTGATCTAAAGTGTGGAGAGTGGGTGCTGCAGTGTGTTGTTTGTTTGAGTGAGTGTGTGCGTGTGGGTGTGTGTGCTGTGTGCATTTGATGGTTGTTGCATAGTGATTATTGTTCGTTTAGCGATTATTGTTCGTTTAGCAGCCTGATGGCCTGGGGATAGAAGCTCCTTCTGAGTCTTTCTGTGCTCGCCATAAGACTCCGGTATCGCTTGCCTGACGGCAGCAGTTCAAAGAGGCAGTTGTTCGGGTGGCTCGAGTCCTTAATAATTCTCTTAGCCTTCCCCTTGCACCGCTTGTTGTAAATGTTCTGGAGGGTGGGAGGCCCCCCTCTAATTGTGCGTTCGGCTGAACGTGTCACTCTTTGTAGTCTGCTACGGTCTTGTGCAGTGCTATTCCCAAACCAGGAGGTGATGTTGCCGGTCAGGATGCTCTCTATTGTACATGAGTAGAAGTTCCTAAGGATCTTCTGACTGACTTGGAACTTCCTTAGGCGCCTGAGGAAGTAGAGGCGTTGTCGTGCCTTCTTCACAACACTGTCAATGTGTGTGGTCCATGTCAAGTCCTCGGATATGTGGGCTCCGAGGTACTTGAAACTGTTCACTCTCTCAACTGGTGCCCCGTCGATGCTGAGGGGGCTGTAGTCCTTGACCCCCGACCTCCTGAAGTCCACAATCATCTCTTTTGTTTTGCTGACGTTCAGGGAGAGGCAGTTCTCCTGACACCACTGTGACAGGTTCTCTACCTCTTCCAGGTAGGCCCTTTCGTCGTTGGCAGAGATCAGGCCCACCACTACTGTGTCATCAGCAAATTTGATGATGGTGTTGTTGTTCCGCTGTTGATAGAATCTATGGTTCAGATGCCATTTCTGAGGGGTGTGAGGAGTTGAGTTGTGGTGGAGGTTAGGGTTCACCAAAGCCAGTTTTTTTTCTTTTGTATTGCTGGGTTGAGTAGGTGTCTATCAGACAGCTTTGAGGGCCATGAGTTGTGTGGCGTATCAGGCGTCATATTAATCTAGGGGAATTTTGAGATCTGATCAATTTTTTTTATTCCCTGAACCTCTCATGGGGGTGACTTTTGAGTCGACTGGGGGACTAGGTTCTTTTTCTCTGGTGCCAGATCTAGGTTAGTGGTAGACTGTCTATTTTTTTTTTTTTTTTTTTTTTTTTCTTGCTCTGCTGACACAGGATGTTGGTGAAATTTCAGGAGGGGTGAATGTAACAAGTGTCAAATGAACATTGTTTATTATTATTATTATTATTATTATTAAGGATTGAAATGTCACCAAAATCCTATGTTTACAAATGTTTAATGTTTACAATTGTTTATTATTTCTTTATACCAAAGACACTTTTATTTGAACGTCACTTGAGAAAGTTCACGTTCAAGAGCTTTGCCTTCCGGGTCAATTATTAGGGCAGTGTTAGAGGCAGCCTTTTCCGGTTGGGGTTAGTTTTCAAGAACATCCAACGTGGGAGGTACGTCTGATTATTGTAGCGCACAGCACTTTATGCTTTACGATGTTGTATATATATATTCTGAATAAGAATTGAATGTTAATTTAAGTTTGCAACAACATCCAACATGGGAGACTTGACTGGAAGTATAAATGTGACGCGGTTCTCTTGTGGTATTTCAACCACTCTTTTGATACAGGTGGCTCTCCATTGAAGAGCACCCGAAATAAATGATGAACTGTTGTCCATTGTTTGCTGACTCGTCACTTCACATCACGCCCAGAACACAACGTGGGGACCACGTGTGTTAGCCAGACCTACACACAGAACATCCGTTACACCCAGTTAAATAAAGGTTAAATAAATAAAATAAATAAACACCCTGGCTCCAGCACTAGGCATAGACCTAATCAAGACCCGATCACTTGATGCTCTCATCAATATCCAACTTCCCTGGGAATGATGTCTCTGGGCATATAGCTCTGAAACCACAACAACTTCACCACTGTCATTACTTCTCCATCTGCTGCCATGCACTTCTGCCACTGGGGAGTCAGCTGGCCACGCCATGCAGAACCCCCCGGAATTTCAGTTCAAGCCGCTCCCTCAGGAGAGGCCCTCTTCCAGGGGTACTGTTTTTAGGGATTTGTACTACTTGAGTATTATTAGGTTTGTATACTTGTACTTTTACTCAATTACATTTCAGAGAAAAAAACATACTTTTTACTCCTTACATTTCAAATGCAGACCTACAAAGTACAAATCTCGCAGGTCCAACGATTTTTAATTAGTATATTTGTTTATCTGGCCGAACGCTAACGTTATTAATCCTGCGGCCGCACTTTATTTAAAAACAACCAATCAAATCCCCATCAATGGAAAATTAACCTGCCGATACCCATGCTGATTGGTCCTTGTGCAAGTCTAGAAAGCAGGGATCTTAGATTAAACACCTGCTATCAGAAGAATAGACAGTCAGAGTGATAAGCTACAGAAGATGGCCACAAATGATAGTACGAGTGAATAAGAGGACGAAACGGAACATTTCATTGCCCCGGAATAAAAAACGGTTTTTACTTTTACTTTTTAGTAAGTACATTTAAAAGTAGACACTTTTGGACTTTTACTCAAGTGTGTTTTTAGCCAGATACTCTGACTTTTACTTGAGTAAGATTTTGAGACAGTACCCATACTTTCACTTACGTATAATTTCTGGGTACTTTTTACACCCCTGCCCTCTTCCCTTCTGCTGTTGCAATTCATCTAATCACAGGAATCAAATGATAGTAGGTGATGTTTCATCAATTCAGTGCGTGATGTTTCTACATTCTAAAGATGGTGAATAGGAAAAAATATATATAGAAAGATGTGGTGAATAATTATACAAATAAAAAATACAAATAAACAGTAAAACATTTTATAAAAAAAAATAACATAATAAAAGAAGGACTCAAAGTGTCCTAGATGCGAAGCATTCTCACATTGAGTTAACTGAGCTTATATGCATGTGCGCCACCACTAGGGGCAGAGTGACTAAGTGTGAGTGACTGAATTACTGCACGAATGAGTGAGTTAGTGATCATGGAGGTGTTTTGCATCTAAAAATGTAATCCTAGAGCAATTACAGGACGTAATAACATGCAGTGAAAATAAGAGATATAGACATATGGAGTAATGTACTGGTAGGTTTTAAGCTTTCATGGTTCAGGGTTCAATTAATGTACAGTACAGGTATTTTGACGCTCACTACAGTCGTTTTAGAGTCATTATAGAGTCATGCTTGAGGATCAGAGTATATGAAATTATCATTCAGACTAGCTTCAGTAGTTTTTAGAGTCATCATTTAGTTCCAGATGGTATGGGGAGAGTAGCTTCTGTTGAGCATCTGGCCCCATAGAAAAGTAACTGGCAGGGCATTGTTTCTTTTATGGGTGGGCCTGACAATAATTTGTTTCAGACTTTTTAATGCAACAATGGGTTCACCTTACAATTCATACACAAACAGAGGTCTAAGTCAGTTATTAGTGCAAAACAAAGTCACTAAAACAGAAGCCATTGACACTAAAGGGTTGCCCGATTGCCCGGGGCAAGTAATATATATAGTTATATAACACATATTCAGGCAGGTGTAGTTTCGTCTGGTTGCCCAAGGGTGTTTTTTCTTATTTTGTTTTGTTAATCTGTAGACCGTTTTCGCCTAAAAGGTACATGCCTAAGTAAATGGAAGATTGCTCCACTTCTGCAAGGTCAATTTGCATGTTCTTGGTATCTAGGAACATCTAGGGACCTGGGGGTATGTATTTCCAGTGTCAGAAATATTGTGTCTGTTACTAGGCTGAGTAAATTGTAATGAATAAATTAATTATGATTAATTATGATTTATGATTTTGATGACGATTTATACGGGGCACGAGAAAATGCTCACTGAGCTCTTTAACCACCTTATTGAGATCATGTGTACAAAAAATCTAAGCAAATGAACCGCGGGAAGATGATTAAACAGAAGGATTTGTAGATACAGTAATTAATGATAATCGACTTTAATAATAAATTCATATTTGACCTTGAACTTGACCTTGACCTTATTATGGCCAAATCATACATCTATGGATAAGGAAAATGCTCCTCTTTCGAATGGCAGGGTTGAATCTGGATTTAATCATTTCTTGCGTTTTTTACGATAATTAGCATTTTCCGATACATTTGTATTTCCGATAAAACATATAAAACATCGGTAAAAATGAAAATATACAATTTGACTACTGTTTTTGATAGGGTTATGGTCTTTACTCTTGGCTACAAAAAAAATATTTAAAAACATTGACCTCTTAACATCCAAGGGCCCACATGTGGACGATTCTTTGCCGACCTCTAGTGGCTCGGGTGTGCATTTCTTTTAATACAATATAGATAGAATTAAAGCCCTATTTGTTGCCTGTCAATTGCCCTTTCAGGTGACAAAATCCGTTCTGTGGTTCTCGAGTTACATGCTGATATGTGAGGCGTGCCCCAAAGTACACAAAAGTACACATTACCACCCCCGACTCCCGGGGCTCTAGCTCCATCAATGATTTGGCGACCTCGAAAATCTTTGCACAGGGTTGTAGCCAATAAGTGTGGCTTTCCAATGATACCCCATGATATGATAATTGGGGATCTAATAAGGTCTCTATTGATCGATTTATGATAAAGAAAAGCAGGTTAAAGCCTGGGAAACAACATTATTTTGTTCACTATTCACACAACTTGAAATATATCTGTCCATAAACACTTGAATGTGTGCATTCAGTCAACACCGTCATCCACAACCCTCACCCACTTAGAGGGCAAGGACACATATGCCAGACTATTATTCATGGACTATAGCTCTGCATTTAACACTGTCATCCCACACAAAATCTCTGCTAAACTCCTCACTGTGGGTCTGACACCGGCTCTCTGTAACTGGATGCTGAACTTTCTTACGAATAGGCCCAAGTCAGTCACAGTCGGCAACCGGACATCAGGCACAAAGGTTCTAAGCACAGGGACCCACCAGGGCTGCGTGCTGAGCCCCCTACTGTACACCCTCTTCACACATGACTGTGTGGCCTCCCAGAACAACACCAGTATCATAAAATTTGCAGATGATACTACAGTCATCGGACTGATCACTGGGGGAGCTGAGGAGGCGTACAGAAGGGAGGTGGCGGAACTGGTGGCCTGGTGTCAGGACCATAATCTCTCCTTGAACGCAGACAAGACCAAGGAGATGATTGTTGACCCACGGAGGAGGAGTGTACAGTACACACCTCTGTACATAGGTGAGACAGAGGTGGATAGGGCCAGCTCCTCCACCTAGCCCCCCACCCCACAGACACACACCTTCTTGGCAGACACTCTGACCTGATTGCTGCTATGAACACACTGTCACCCTTACCCCGAACTATGAATCACTAAAGACACTTTTTAACTGCTGCTGTAACCCACTGTGATCCACTGTCACCTCCATTTATATGTAAATATTGATCGGAACGTGCAATGTTACTCACTGTGCCTTGCAGTGGAGGCTCGCCACAAGGGGCGCTGGGGCGCCGCCCCCCCCCCCCCCCCCCCCCTGGTTGAGAGCAATGAGAGAGTAGGAGAAGAAGAACTTGTGTTTTTTTATTTTAGATATTTTGAAGGCTTGAAGCCCTAAAAATAAACTAAACATGTTTAAAATTAATAATAATTACTATTAAAATGCACAATAACATTTATATAGCAATAAATATAGTATAAATCATTGTTTTTTGCATGCTATTCTAATCTCCTCCCCCTCGTTTGTGATTGACGTCAGTCTGAATCCGGGGCATCCAGGGCGCTAGACAAAACGCACTGAGTAGGCGTCACTGCGCACAAGCGGCCAATGTAATGAATCTAGTAAATACATTTTAGCCTATCAATGGTCATAAATATGATCTGGGGGGGGGCTGGGGGGGTCACGGTTTCTGGCGCTCTGGACAAGCAAGCACTGCAGACGCACTCTGTGTGTTCACTCGTCACCAGTTGCATAAGACTTGCCTTGCCTGGTTTCGGTTTATAGTTAGCCACCATGGATAATTCTGTTAAATCCATCAAAGCAACACCATTTGAAAGACGGACACTGCAAGAAAAACTCAGATTGAAAGAACTTGGACCTGTTCAACCTGAGATCAGCATTCAGCAACCAGCCACAGACAGAGGAAGGCAATATTGGTCGTTTTCCAGAAGCTGGTTATTATTATTTTTTTTTAAAGTGGATTAAAGCTTGTGGACAAGTCAAGTCAAGTCAAATCAAGAGTTTTATTTGTCACGGCATACAAGTATACAATGAAATGCAGGTGGTCTTGCCCGCAACGATGTGCAATACAGTGGTACAACATGTAATAGAATCCAATAAAAAACAACATTGTGCAATAAACAGGTAACAGGTAACAGGTAACATGGTGGGACATCTCAGTATCTGTACATAGTTATTTACAGGGCATATAAGACATGCTAGGTAGCTTTGGTAGTGCAATACACTGTTACTCTTGTTATACTAATTTAAAGTGACCTTTCCTTTTTGGCCATAAGTGTGGGCGTGTGCGGCATGAGTGTGTGTCTGCTCATGTTAAAGTGTTAAAGTGGCTGCTAGTGTGTGAGCGTGCACAGCATGTGTGTCATGTGTGTGCTCATGTGTGCTTGTGTGTGGATAGTTCAGTGTTCTGTGGCACTCAGTGTTCATTGTTCAAGGCTCTGATGGCCTGGGGGAAGAAGCTGAGCCTAAGCAGCTGGAACAGGCTATTATTGGGGTGGTGGGGGTCTTTCATTATTCTGCAGGCTCTGGATTTGCACCTCTTGTTGTATAGAACCTGCAGGGGAGGTAGTGCAATACCCGTGGTACGCTCGGCTGAGCGCACCACTCTCTGTAGGGCCTTCTTGTCCTGTGCCGTGCTGTTTCCATACCAGGCAGTGATGTTTCCAGTCAAGATGCTCTCTACATCTCCGGAGTAGAAGGACTGGAGTATCTTCCCTGATACTCTGAACTTCCTTAACTGTCTCAGGTGGTAGAGGCGCTGCTTCGCCTTTTTTACGACTGTGTCTATGTGTGTTGACCATGTCAGATCCTCTGAGATGTGGACCCCCAGGTACTTAAAGCTGCTCACCCTGTCCACGGTAGCCCCGTTTATAATCAGTGGTGTGTGTGTCTCCTGCTGTCCTCTCCTATAATCCACGATCAGCTCCTTGGTTTTACCAATGTTCAGGAGCAGGCTGTTGTCCTGGCACCAGCGTTCCAGTACCTCAACCTCCTCCCGGTAGGCCTTCTCGTCGTTGTCCGAGATCAGCCCCACCACCACTGTGTCGTCTGCAAACTTCACTATGGAGTTGGAGCTGAACTTGGCCACACAATCGTGTGTGTAGAGTGAGTACAGCAGGGGGCTCAGAACACAGCCCTGGGGGGACCCGATGCTCAGGGTGATGGTGTTGGAGGTCTGACCCCCCACCCTGACCGCCTGGGGTCTTTCACTCAGAAAGTCCAGTACCCAGGCGCTCAGGGCGGAGCTCAGACCCAGCTCGATCAGCGTTATACACCAGTCTGGTGGGGACTATGGTGTTGAACGCTGAGCTGTAGTCAATGAACAACAGTCTCACATAGTCCCCCTTCTGACGGTCAAGGTGAGAGAGGGTGCTGTGCAGTACCTGGGAGACCGCGTCGTCAGTGGACCTGTTTGTCCTGTATGCAATTGCTGAATGTCTCGCCTCCTTCAACTCTTCTGATGGTAAGTCATATGTTTAATCTATGCAAGCCAGCCTTGGCTCTTTTAACAATATGCAAAATATGCTGTACTCATACTGAAGTTATTTTTGGTATATACTGTATACTAGGTCTTGTAACGATAGCTGGGATTCCACGTCATGCTGTGTGTGTGTGTGTGAGAGAGAGAGAGAAAGAGAGAGATAGAGGGGGATACTAATTAATTTCGCCGCAGGGGGGCATAATCACCCGGGACAATATAATGGTAACTTGTTTCAAATGACAAGATATACATCTGTGAGAGAGAGAGAGAGAGAGAGAGAGAGAGAGAGAGAGAGATGGACCAAGCACGTCACTGTTAAGGGCAACCCGTGGTGGCATACATACGACACACACATCCACGACATCAATCCCTGCGACGCCCGGCCCGACCCGCCTTTTCCCCCCGGAAAATCACAAAGTCCTTCGGGGTACCAGAACAGCAGATCTGCACCAATGTTTTGAACTACTCCGATTTGAGATCGGGGTGTAGGCGCTATTGGAAACCTGGCTGCATGGACTGTGATCATATATTGATTGATGGCAATGGTGATAGTTGTACTGTAACTGTACCTACTTAAATATTCATACGCTTGTGGTTTCACCGACGCTCTGACGCACACAGTAGGCTATTCAGTGTGTGGTTTTGCGATGCGTGCGCAGGCGCGTGTTTGTGTGCAGTGTGACATTGTGATACCTCGGTACATGTTAATTTTTGGTATCGACCCCTCTGGAGAAAAATTCACCATCCGCCACTGGTGCCTTGTATATATTATATTTATCTATTTTTACCTTATATTCTAGCACTCGCCTAACCCTAAAGCTAACCCTAACCTGTCCAGTTATGCGACTATGGTGAAAGGTGTTACACTTGTTGTTCACGCGCTTAATAGTGATTGTTTTTAAAAAACAAACATGGATTATTGTAATGTGAGTCCAAGATGTGATACTGAGATACTTTTTTGGCATATACTGTACATAAAATCTAGCCAACGCTATCCACAAACACACACGAAGAAAACCCTAACGCATTTGACCAGTTCTGCGACTAAGGTGCCTCAAGGGTTAAGTTAAGTATTGTGTGATTTTGTGTGAAGGGCGGACTAGCAAAGTAAGATTTTCATTGTATGGCAAACTGTCTGTTTAACTGTGCACATGAGTGCCATGGCCGCCTAGTTATAGTTGACAGACAAGGGGTGGTTTGGAGGGGGTCCGGCACGACCCCCTCCACGGCAGATTTTTTTTCATTTAATGAACCTGTACGTGCAATTTCCTGCAATATAGAGCCTTCAATCTTGACCAATAAAGCTGCTCTTTTCACTATAAAACTCAGTTTATATTGCAGTATGATAGCCAATTACTATAATAATAATAATATATTAATATATATATACTGTATATATACTGTATATTGATTTTTCGATCTTTTATTTTTTTTTAAATCAATCTCCTTTCAAATAGGCCAAGTTTTTAATAAGAAAGAGAGAAAAAATACCAACAAGGAACAATAACAGGGTCTGCTGTAAATGGCTGCTTTTTTATATGGTAAATGGCTGCTTTTTTATATAGCGCTTTTATCCAAAGCGCTTTACAATTTGTTACTCACATTTTACCCGTTCACTCACACATTCACTCAGACATTCACACACCGATGGCGGAGGCAACCATGCAAGGTGCCAACCTGCTCATCGAGAGCAATTAGGGGTTAAGTGTCTTGCTCAAGGACACATCGACACGCTGCCCGGGAGGAGCGGGAATCGAACCGGGAACCTCCGGATTGCCAGACGACTGCTCTACCTCCTGAGCCACTGTCGCCTCTAAATATAGCCTATTTTGTGTCTTAATTTGTTATGTTATCCTACACTTTAAACTGTCTGATATTTCCATTACCTGTAACTCTTGGGTCTCTTTCTCTCCTTCCTGAGTCTGCACAGTCACCATATCATTCTACATTAAGGAGAGCAATACACTTATGAATACACTGAACATCATTATGAAACATTTCTATTGCACCCTTACTTAACGTTATGAATTGTAAGTGGGGGACCCTGATGTAAACAAGATGAAAGTCTTTCTCTGGTCTGCATTCCCTTAACAATTGTGTGTATTGAGCCGTACTGTACTGTACCCATTCTGCAATCTGTTATTGATTGATTAAAAATGTTATTAACATATTGCAGAATGGGTACAATATAGTACGGCTCAATACACACAATTGTTAAGGGGATGCAGACCAGATAAATACTTTTGTCTTGTTTACATCAGGGTCCCCCACTTACAATTCATAATGAATTGTAAGTAAGGGTGCAATTAACACCGTGCAATCCATTATTTGTGGAGCCCACCCTTTAAGTCTTTGAGCTATTAGGCTACTAGGGTTCTTACTTTGCGTTTTGGTGTACTGAAAAATGCATTGATGTCTGTATTCTTTCTTTTTTCTGCCATGGTACCTGGTTGGCTGGACACACACACACACACATTTTCATTTCAGGTATTGTACCTTAAGATAATTGAAAATCTTGATTACCGTAAATCCTCAAATATAGGTCTTCTATTTACCTCAGCTGCAAAGAGCACCAGGCCTTTATTACTCATGGACATAATCCCTTCATTTTCAGACTTTTATTGCATTATTATTATTATTATTATTATTATTATTATTATTATTATTATTATTATTATTATTATTATTATTATTATTATTATTAGTATTATTGTTATTATTATTATTATTATTATTATTATTATTATTATTATTATTATTATTATTATTATTATTATTATTATTATTATTATTATTATTATTATTATTATTATTATTATTATTATTATTATTATTATTATTATTATTATTATTATTATTATATTTTTAATGCGTACATTGTCTGTCTACATTTATTTAGACTAGCATTGGTATTTAAATATTGAGTGCAGTTGAGTAATTGTGGGATTAACATAATTCACACACTGAAGTTGGAACAGTCTAAAGGTTGTCCAGTTGATTACAGACTAATGCAGGAGATGCTGGTATCCAGCCCAGCTCTCGGCGTTGCTACCGGCTTGGCCGGCCGTCATACTAACACAACAGAGAACAGAGATAGAGGAGAACAGAGAGCAGAGATGTAGGAGAACAGAGAACAGAGATGGAGGAGAACAGAGAACAGAGATGGAGGAGAACAGAGAACAGGGATGTAGGAGAACAGAGGAGGACAGAGATGGAGGAGAACAGAGATGGAGGAAAACAGAGATGGAGAACAGAGATGGAGGAGAACAGAGATGGAGAACAGAGATGAAGGAGGGAAAACACAAGAGGTGAAGGAGGATGAGGGCATATGAGAGGAGAGAGAGGAGAGAAGAGAGAGCAGAGGGGAGATAAGAGAGGAGAGAGAGCAGAGGAGAGAGAGGAGAGATGAGAGAGAGCAGAGGAGAGATAGAGAGATACGAGAGGAGAGAGAGGGGAGAGGAGAGAGAGGAGAGAGAGGAAGGGAGAGAGAGGAGAGGAGAGAGAGCAGAGGAGAGAGAGAGGGGATATGAGAGAGAGAGAGGAGAGGAGAGAGAGAGCAGAGGAGAGATAGAGAGATAGGAGAGAGAGAGGAGAGGAGAGAGAGAGGAGAGAGCAGAGATAAGAGATAAGAGAGGAGAGAGAGGGGAGAGGAGAGAGAGAGCAGAGGAGAGAGAGGGGAGAGGAGAGAGAGATAAGAGAGGAGAGAAAGGGGAGAGGAGAGAGAGGAGAGAGGAGAGGAGAGAGAGGAGTCAAACAAAGTCAACAGCATCCAGCTGACACCATTATTCTAGATAATATGACAACGTTATATTATTATTATTATTTATTAGTTACGGTATGACCAGACAAACCAAACTGCCATGTATTAAGAGAGAGAGGAGAGGAGAGAGAGAGGAGAGAGCAGAGATAAGAGATAAGAGAGGAGAGAGAGGGGAGAGGAGAGAGAGAGCAGAGGAGAGAGAGGGGAGAGGAGAGAGAGATAAGAGAGGAGAGAAAGGGGAGAGGAGAGAGAGGAGAGAGGAGAGGAGAGAGAGGAGTCAAACAAAGTCAACAGCATCCAGCTGACACCATTATTCTAGATAATATGACAACGTTATATTATTATTATTATTTATTAGTTACGGTATGACCAGATGGCATTTCGGACCGTGAAACATTTTTATTTATTGTATTGCGTGGTAGATGTTCTACCACTCGACAGTCTGTTCTAACAACCCAAACTGCCATGTATTAAAGTTTACAGACAATCCATGCTGATTGATCTGCCATAAGCATAAGATTACAGTCTGTTCTAACAAACCAAACTGCCATGTATTAAGAGAGAGAGGAGAGGAGAGAGAGAGGAGAGAGCAGAGATAAGAGATAAGAGAGGAGAGAGAGGGGAGAGGAGAGAGAGAGCAGAGGAGAGAGAGGGGAGAGGAGAGAGAGATAAGAGAGGAGAGAAAGGGGAGAGGAGAGAGAGGAGAGAGGAGAGGAGAGAGAGGAGTCAAACAAAGTCAACAGCATCCAGCTGACACCATTATTCTAGATAATATGACAACGTTATATTATTATTATTATTTATTAGTTACGGTATGACCAGATGGCATTTCGGACCGTGAAACATTTTTATTTATTGTATTGCGTGGTAGATGTTCTACCACTCGACAGTAAAGACATGTCTAACATAATAGTTTGTTTGAACAACTGAACTTACTTGTTCAGTTGGAAAATCCTGCTGTTGTAACTTGTGCCTAAAGTGTTAACTTCACGCTGCCTGCCTGCATACCAGCTTACACCTGGAGGCTGCAGGCAGCGCTGTAGAACACCGGCCGGGCTCCACTCTGTCTGCTGTCTGTGGGAGGCACTGGATCAAACCATATTGGGCAGGGGGGTGTCGCAATATTTGGAAACTTAAAAACGTGCTATTAAGTGTCATTGTGTATTATTAATTTGATTGAAATTACGTAGTTACGGTAAGATAAGATTTATATATTGGGGGGGGGGGGGGGGGGGTATATCATATGATCAAAAAGTGAGGGAGCAAAGGGACAAGTTTGCTCCCCCAAGTTCAATACTCCTGGAGCACGTGCTTCGGCTGCTCCATTACGTAGGCGCCTATGCACATAATAATAATAATAATAATAATAATAACTTTATTTGTATAGCACTTTTCATACAGAGGTTGCAGTTCAAAGTGCTTCACAACAGTAAAAAATACAGGCATAAGCGAGCATAAAAAGATAGACAGGTAGAATCACAGTGTTTCACATTAGGATCTAGCATCCCAATAGGCTCTCCGCTTACAGTTTTCAGTAACACAAATAGTAAAAATAGTTTAAAATGATTCAGTTTAAAAATAGTAAAATAAAAATAAAATAAAATAAAAATTATAAAATAGAACGGAAATAAAAAATACAGACATGAGCGAGCATAGCAAGATATGGCAAGTGACAACAATGCATAGACATAAGATTACAGTCTGTTCTAACAAACCAAACTGCCATATATTAAAGTTTACAGACAATCCATGCTGATTGATCTGCCATAAGCAAGTGACATAGACATAAGATTACAGTCTGTTCTAACAAACCAAACTGCCATGTATTAAAGTTTACAGACAATCCATGCTGATTGATCTGCCATAAGCAAGTGACATAGACATAAGATTACAGTCTGTTCTAACAAACCAAACTGCCATGTATTAAAGTTTACAGACAATCCATGCTGATTGATCTGCCATAAGCAAGTGACATAGACATAAGATTACAGTCTGTTCTAACAACCCAAACTGCCATGTATTAAAGTTTACAGACAATCCATGCTGATTGATCTGCCATAAGCATAAGATTACAGTCTGTTCTAACAAACCAAACTGCCATGTATTAAAGTTTACAGACAATCCATGCTGATTGATGTGCCATAAGCTCTATTCAGTAATACTCCTGTAATTCAAATAATAAAAATAGTTTAAAATGATTCAGTTTAAAAATAGTCATCAGTAAGAAGTAAAAAGTGCAATAACCGACGGACATAAAAAATACAGGCATGAGCGAGCATAGCAAATAATAAGAATAGTTTAAAATGATTCAGTTTAAAAATAGTCATCAGTAAGAAGTAAAAAGTGCAATAACCGACACATGAATTTGATAGGCAGTGTAAAAGAGTAGGCAGGGTAAGAATAAATACAAGTTGTGTCAGGATATCCCTGATGTTTCCTCTTGCCACTAGGTGGTAGCAGATATCTATCAGTGAAATGCCTGAGCAAAGAGATAGGTTTTAAGCTGTCTTTTAAAGATGTCTAGCGAGTTGGCTTCCCTGATGTTTTGGGGTAGTTTGTTCCATAGTTTTGGGGCATAGTTGATAAAGGCTGCATTACCGATCCTCTTTTGACTGCTTCTGGGAGCCTCTAGTAGTCCAGCAGCTGATGATCGCAGTGTTCTTGCTGGTGTGTAATTTATTAGAGTGTTGGCGATGTAGCTAGGTCCCTGTCCATTTAGAGCTTTGTATGTAAGGAGAAGGACCTTAAAGTCAATTCTAAATGTTACAGGAAGCCAGTGTAAAGCGGCTAAGACTGGACTAATGTGCTCTCTCCTTTTGGTTCTAGTTAGCAGTCGGGCTGCAGAGTTTTGGATTAGCTGAAGCCTCTCTGTGGTTTTCTTAGGGAGACATGTGAAAAGTGCATTACAGTAGTCTAACCGGCTAGATATGAATGCATGAATTAGCTTCTCAGCATCGTTCTGATTAATAAATGGTCGTACTTTTGCTATATTTCTGAGATGGAAGAACGATGTTTTCGTCACTTTGCTAATATGAGAATTGAAGTTCAGTTCTGAATCTATGACAACCCCAAGACTAGTGACCTCAGATTTGATCCAAGGGGTTAGTCCCCCCAGGTTCTTTATTAATGTTTCTTTTTTAGTTTTGGAGCCGATAATTAGAATTTCAGTTTTGTTCTCGTTTAGTTTCAGGAAGTTCTTACTCATCCATTTATTTATTGCCAGTAAGCAGTCTGTAATGGAGCTAATAGCTGTATCATTTGGTTCAGCAGATATGTACAGTTGTGTATCATCCGCATAGCTATGGAAATCTACATTATGTTCTCTGATGATATCACCCAGCGGTAACATGTAAAGGGAGAAGAGTAAAGGACCTAAGCAACTCCCTTGTGCAACTCCATAGTTGTTGTCGTATATATCAGACATGTGATCTCCTAGTTTAACATAGAATTTCCTCCCTCTGATGTATGTTTTAAACCAGCCTAGCACATGGTCTGAGAAACCGACATGGTTTTCAAGACGATCGATTAGAATATCGTGATCGATTGTATCAAATGCTGCACTGAGATCTAACAGGATAAGGATGGAGATCTTATTCTCGTCAGAGTTTAGTCTGAGGTCACTGATTATTTTGGTGAGGGCAGTTTCAGTGCTATGATATTTTCTGAATCCTGACTGAAATTCTTCTAAGATGTTGTTTTCTTCAAGAAAGGAATTTATTTGAACTGAAACTATCTTTTCAAGTACTTTACTAATGAATGGTAGGTTGAATATTGGACGATAATTTGCCATTTCATTACTATCCAAGTTAGTTTTTTTTAGTAATGGCTTTACAACTGCTGTTTTAAAGGCATCCGGGAAAATACCAGTCCTAAGGGAAGTGTTTATGATATCTAGCACAGGGCTTGAAACACTATTAAATACCCGTTTGAAGAAAGCTGTAGGTATAGGGTCAATGTCTGAGGTGGAGGAGTTACATTCTGAGACAGTTTTGCAGAGTAGATCTAATGTGATGCATGTGAAACTTCTCATGGTTACATTGCATGGTTTGCCGCAATCAACTTTATTTCCATCATGAGTAATGCTGGCCCTGATCAAGGTTATTTTGTTGTTAAAGAATAGTGCAAGTTCTTCACACTTAACCGTTGATGACTGAGGAGGTGTAGGGGCAGTGTTGAGTAGTACATTAATAGTGGAAAAGAGGATTCTGGAGTCTCCAGCATTTTCTGTAATGATTTTAGAGAAGTAATCTTTCCTTGCTAAGCGGATGGTTTTATTATAAGCAGTTAAAGCATCTTTGTATATATCACAGCATATGGTGGTTTTTGTTTTTCTCCATTTTCGCTCCGCTGCACGACATTTCCTTTTTTCTTCGTTGACCGTATTATAGTTTAACCAGGGCGAGGCTCTAGTTTTCTTCTTTTTAGTTTTTAATGGGGCGACAGAATTTAATATAGATGACATTGCATCATTGAGATTTTCTACCATTTCATTTAGAGAGCTGTCATGATTGTGTGGTTCATGTAGTCTGATAAGATCAATGAACTTTGATTCAGCTTTGTCGTTTAGGAGCCTCTTTTTAACTATGATTTCTTTTTTTGTTTTAGTAAGGGTTATTTGAGTATCAAAAAATATACAGTGATGGTCGGAGAGAGGTAATTCAGTTATTGAGATATTTGTTATGCTTAGCCCAGTTGTTGTTATAACTAAGTCTAGTGTATTCCCAAGCCGGTGAGTTGCATTTGTTATATGCTGTATTAGGTCAAAGCTATCCAGTAGATTTTTTAGTTCCATCGTTTTGGAGTCTGTTTTCTTATTAAAATGGATGTTCAGGTCTCCATTTAGGATCACCTTATCATATCCGGTAACACATAGTGAGATCAGTTCAGAGAGCTCCTGTATAAATACTGGTGAGTGTCTAGGCGGGCGGTATATTGTGACAATAATAGTTGATTCTGTTTCATCTCTGGCAGAAGATGCCGTCGGGCCTGCGCCATGTTCTGCCGCAGGAGGGGGGCGTCACGCCGGAGTGAGGCTCCAGCCGTCGCCGCTTCTGGCCCTGCCAGCGAGAGGTCTCATCAACGTGGTAGACCAACCTGTGTTTGCGGCCATTTCGTCCTGCGTACGAGGTGCAGGTAAGATGTCCGTTGGACATTACCCCACTCTTCCTTCCTCCCCCTCCCGAATGTTTTGGTTAATAACGATGTCTTTGTTTAACAAAACATATGTTACTTCACTGCATTTGGAGATACGACGTGTGCTGTGTGAAAATGGTCTTGGTCCCCTATTTTTTGGGGATACGGTGTAATCCCTCAGCTACTGCTGGGGTTGTGCTCTTGGTTAGGCAGAGTGCAGTTTTCTCGGAAAAAGGCCTGTAGCTAGCACTTGGTCGAGGACTTATGTCTTCTCTCGTCATAAAAGACGGCGTTCCTCTTGCAGGAGGAGCATGTTCAGTGCTAGGCTCACACTACCCAAATGCAGCACTGAACAGCACAGGAAGTCCTTCATTCCAACAGCCATCAGACTATACAATGCATCACTGTGCCTCACTGCATCACTGAGCACAGAGCGGCAGCTCAATAGTGGCAGGAGGCCGCGACTAGCGGCCTCCAGGCTCCAAAACAGGGGGCAGCGACGGCTGCCTGACATTGACCTTGGATTAATAGGAACCCAAGGAGGACAATACACTACCTGAAGCATACTGCACCTTATGTGACACTGTGAATATATATTTCATTTAGTTAGATAGTTAAATCATATTGACCAAATTGTTTACACTGCTGTGTTGTTTTTTACTACCTGTACCCCCCATGCCCCATGCCCTTCCCCCATGCTCAGTATATTTTTACTGTATTTATTTCTGTATATTTTATTAAATTTGTATTCTATTTTACTCTACTCTTATCCTAGGCAACTTGATTGATTTGTGTTATTATTCTAATTTGTGACCTGTCCTGTCTAAATGTTTAAATGTTGAGCGATTTGCAGTGTCAAATTTCCCACAGGATAATAAAAGTATTTCTATTCTATTCTATTCTATTCTATTCTATTCAGTAGTGAGAGTGAACTTTTGCTTTTTTTATTGTGAAAGAGGGTTGTGAATCATGTTTTCACGTTTAAGTAAATGTAGCATTGAGTCCACAACTGGGTTAGGTGTTAGCCTACAGAAGTTTACATGTATAGCTCTTGTACCAAGGCCTTTGGCCCCTCTCTTTGGTCTGTGTTTTTTCTTTACTTTAGGGTAAAGGGGTAAAAATGCAGGTGGCAAGTTTCGCACATGAGCCTGAAGCCGTGTATAAAGCAATTATTTTTGCACAAACGAGGTTATAGTCTGTGGCTGGGGTACAGAATGTGAAGCTGTTACCTTAACAGGTATAATGCGCTTTCATGTAGCACGCTACGACTGGTGTCATGGCTCTGCTTTGTTGTTACATCGTATCAGGGGTGAGGGGTCATAAGGGGTGGACTAATAAACCCCTCCCCCCTTTACTGATTGGCTGGGAGGTGGGACCTCCTGCCTGTCAGTCTCCCTGTCGGCTGAGGGGTCAGCGCCTCACAAGGAGGGGGAAGGGGGGGGGGGGTTCCCTGGTTCCACTCCATGTTTGGATGGGTGGGTCACAGGATTTCCCCCCGGCCATGGAATACGTCACTGGCGCGTTTTTCCTATTGGCCATGAGACATTCGTGAGTGTTCAGGCTCTGTGCTGCAGACTGCTGTCATTGTCATAGTTGGATGATGCGATGCATTCGAAAACTGTTTGTTTTCTGCTCTGCTCTCTATTAAAGTGTGTATTGGGCCGTTGGTCACTTGGCCCAATTATTATTACATGTATCTTTTTCAATTGTTACTCACATAGAGGTCTCTCTGGGGGAACTTCTGTCTTCCCCTCTTATGTAAAGAGCAGAATTGACAGGGTTTTACCCTCAGACACGTCATATGAGACCTGTGTCTGTGTCTTATAGGCCGGCTTCCTGCTGCTCGTCCCAGACAGCATGGAGGAAACGTTGTCTGGTGTTTCTCATTAGAATTCGCCATCGATATATTTCTGTTTCTCGACGTGCATATAGCGCTGGCCCTGGGTGCTTTCCATGTGGAACCACTTTATGGCTTGCACGCCTTGGTTGCCCAATTCATAGAAACAGCATTTTCTATGCCGGCGGCTGGGAAGGAGATTTTATCTCTACCGAGCGCCAGTGCACTAGGTTAGACTCGACGGCTCACGTGCATCTCCGGGGGGAGATGTCGGAGTAGATCAAAACATTGGCGGAGGGGTCTCACGCCCATGAGGTGGGCCACCAGGAGCAGTGCATTCGCGTACTGGCCGTCTTGGTGGCGCTCTTTGTGATGTTTTGGATCGACACGCGTACCTACCCCCCTCTTAGGACTGGGGATGGCGGCGTGACTAGGACGCGGGACTGGTTCTGGTCGCGCCGGACCTAGTCAGTTAACCCGTTGCCCGCCGGGGCGCTGATTTGCTGTTCTGGTACCCCGAAGGACTTTGTGATTTTCCGGGGGGGAAATGCCGGGTCGGGCCGGGCGTCGCAGGGATTGGTGTCGTGGATGTGTGTGTCGTATGTATGCCACCACGGGTTGCCCTTAACAGTGATGTGCTTGGTCCATACTGTGTTGTACCTTGCACTGTGTTAGGGGGCTTGGTCCCTCTCCATTTGTTTCACCCCTCCCTCCCTGCTCGGACGGGGATGGAAGGGGGCTGTCGGGGAGGTTGTTGTCAACTCCTCTAGGCATCCCTGTGTAGGTCCCGTTCTGCCGGGCCCAGGTCCGAACGCATTCTCGTCGACCTGTTGGCCTGGGTTAACCCTTTGAAAACTGAAACACTTGTGCTGCTTGTATAGCCTGTGTATACACGCAGTTATGTTTTCTTTGTGGGTTAAGAGAACAACCGCCTCCTGTTAAACCAAACATAGGGGGGTGGTTGGTTCTCCGGTGTGTTAGTAGCAGAGTCGACTCTCGGGTTGAGGCCGGGCTTGACCCCGTCTGTCCGAGAGTATGCCCCCGCATCTTTCATGACATCTGCCAATTGTGTCAGCCTCCTCTTTGAACCTCGACCCCGCTGGATTGGGGGGTCGGGTTTGTGGAGGTTATGACATGGTGCACAGCATACCGAACACCCCTTCCGTCGGGATACTATTCTCACAGTAGACCCTTTAGGCGCCTGTCTAGTCCGCTGTGCTCCAGGCACATGTCGAGTTCTGCTCTTGGGTCCTGATGCCTGGATTGAGGGATCAACCTCCTTGGGGGTTGTCTCCCCGGCATGCCGACTGGCCCTGCAGTGTTGTGGGGGGGTAGCCTCTTGAAGACTGCTTCAGAGCGGCGTGCCAAGGGGGGAAGGACCTGCTCTTGATTTGGGCCCTGTCCGATACGCTGGCGATGTGGGGGGTGGTGTCACCAGTGACCGTCTGGTGGGGTCCCGATGCTGCGGCCTCGTTGGCCTCACCAGGTCCCCTTTTTTCAGTGGGTCCTAGCCCTCAAGTTGTCCTAGGGCTGGGACCTCCTCCGCGCTCCGCTGATGCAGCCTTGCCACAGGGTTGGGTTCTTGACCTTCAACCCCATGATGTTGGGGGCTCCCCGGTTCTGATGGTTGTAGGGGGCCTCAGCGGGTACATCTGTCAAGCTTTTCGCTCTGCTCAGCTCCTGTGTTCCAATTGAGCAGAGCGTAAAGCTATACGATCTATAACGTAAGGTTATGCTATAACCCTAGTTATATGAGTATAGCGAGCGCTCTGCTCTGACTCACTGAGGACCCCATGGTCTTTGCCTTCGGTGGTGAAAGACTTGGGAAGGAGCTGATGGTGTGGCCACGACCCCGCTTATATAGGAGCGGATGTGGTTGTGGCCAGGCGGCGGTAAATAGGTGTGTGCATGTGGAGAAACTAAGTTATTCATTATTAGAGTGGATAAAGGGATAGTTCCAATAGAGCAGAGCGCTCGCTATACTCATATAACTAGGGTTATAGGATAACCTTATGATACTGAATGCTGATAGAACTGGAATGAACTAGCACCACAAAATAATTATCAAAATAGTTATAAAAGATTCCCCCAGTTACAAAACCGAAGAGGTTGTTGTGGTTAAAGAACATACCACAAACAGAGACGGTTTTGGCCAGGTTTTTCCACCCCCGGGAAGAGTTCCCAGGAGTCCCGGCCGACCACCACTCATCACGTGTGCCCACGCGGGACGTGCCGACACAAGATGGCGAGCCAACCCAAAGAACCTCAGATCTAGATCAGGGCTATATCCAGGAGCCTGATCTGTTATCCCCTGTTGCCTCAACAATCTGGTAGGATTGTAAATTGCCTTCCTCACTCCCAGTGATGAAGTGGATCAGGAATTAACAAACTAATTGAACTTGAGTCACAAGAACTTCCAAGGACAGTATGACCTATCCTATGACCTATGATACGAACTGATTGAACTTGAACACAATGATATGAACTGATTGAACTTGAACACAATGATACAAACTGATTGAACTTGAACACAAAGATACAAACTGATTGAACTTGAACACAATGATACAAACTGATTGAACTTGAACACAAGGACTTCCAAGGGCTTTTGACCCCGTTTCACCTTTTGTATTTTTGATATTGTATTTTGATATTGTATTTTGTATTTGATTGATGCACATTGTATATATGGGTACTGATATTTCTCCTGTAAAGAGGGAGAGTTAAAGGGTCAATGCACCCAGTAAGATACTTGAACTACTGATATTTCTCCTGTAAAGAGGGAGAGTTAAAGGGTCAATGCACCCAGTAAGATACTCGAACTACTGATATTTCTCCTGTAAAGAGGGAGAGTTAAAGGGTCAATGCACCCAGTAAGATACTTGAACTACTGATATTTCTCCTGTAAAGAGGGAGAGTTAAAGGGTCAATGCACCCAGTAAGATACTTGAACTACTGATATTTCTCCTGTAAAGAGGGAGAGTTAAAGGGTCAATGCACCCAGTAAGATACTTGAATCTCATTGATAAAATATTGATTATAGTTGAATTGCTGATGGTTTTCCTGTAAAGAAAGATAGATTAAATGGTCATTTCACCTAATAAGCTACTTGCATTCGCTTAACCTTGAATATTTCCATTGGTACTTTGTTGGTATTACACCTGCAAAGGAAGAGTTTAAAGGGCCATTGCACCTAATAAGGTACTTGCATTCCCTGCACACTTAAAGGTTTAAATTAATATGTTTAAATACTTACCTACCGAACTGAAATGATAAACTGATATAGAGTTTACTGAAATGATAAACTGATATAGAGTTTACTGAAATGATAAACTGATATAGAGTTTACTGAAATGATAAACTGATATAGAGTTTACTGATCTGCAATTGCAGAAGAAAAGATAACGAGTTACTCACGAAAAGGGGATACATCTAATGTCCAACCTTGAACCTAGCTTTTAGCTAGTAATAACCTCAGAGACGTCTGGACCGAACCGAATGTGTTGATCCAATCAACCTAGCACTTGATATCGAATTAACCTTCCTGAAAGAAGGAGTGGTTAATGAAAGAACCTAAAAGGGATACTTCACTTTACCTCACCTACTCGTTGTATGTTGTCGTCATCGTCTTACTAGCGCTGCTGTTTAAACTGAATAAATTACCGTCACTGTTATAACCTTGTCTCTGGCCTACTATTCCTTTTACTGTGTATATCACTCCTCTCCTCATTCGAACCTAGAACTGGTTCGTGGTGAACAGCTGTTACTGTTAGTGACACAGGTGCTACATAAATTTGGCGAGCCAGTCATGAGGAGTATATCTCAGTAACTGGACTAGTCTTGGAGGCCAGAAGCCTCAAATAGAGTGTAGCGATGGATGTAGTTCAAACTAGCTGCGTGAAAATCCCTAATTCAGTCATAGTTAGTGGTATAACCGATACTGCCACTGACGATGAACTGTATGATTTCCTGATAAAACACGGCTCCATTCGGAGAAAAATCCCTGTAGACGCTTCCGACTTAGAGCCAGATCCACGTGTTGTTATAGAATACGAAAGTGGCGAAGCCACGCAGGCACTTTCCTATTACCGACTAGACACGGCCAACGCCAGTTACCTCATTAGAGACTTAGCCAGAGTTTACGTACCTGTAGTCAGCAACACGGCTACACAGACTTACCTCTCAGACCTAAAGGAGATAGCGAAACAGAGTGGCGAAGACCTTGCGGAAGTCCTCAAGAGAGAACTCTCCACCATCTGCGACGTCCTCACCCTGAATGATCCTGAACCCCAAACTGACAAAGAAACAGGTGGGGATTTATTTGAAATGGCAGACCAACATAATAATAATAATAATTATTAATTTAATTTATATAGCGCTTCTCAATGACCCGAAGTCGCTGTCAATAGTCGGGAGCAAAGTAAAAACAAAGAAACAAAAACAAAGAAACAACAAAGAAACAAAAACAAAAGGAACATGAGACCATGGGGGGAACAGGGAAGACAGCATGATAGCACAAAAAGACAGGAGACAGACATCAATCAGGTTGGAGGGGGGGGGGGTTATGGGTGGCGGTGGTTGAAGGCAAGGGAGAACAGGTGGGTTTTGAGGTGAGCTTTGAAGGTGGAGAGTGTGGGGGAGTCTCTGATGGACTGAGGGAGGGAGTTCCAGAGTCGGGGTGCAATGCGAGAGAAGGCCCGATCACCAACGTTTTTGAGTTTGGATGTCGGGACAGTGAGGGAGGCAGTGGAGGAGGACCGGAGTGAACGGGTGGGGCGGTAGGGAAGAAGGAGATCAGTCAGGTAGGGGCGGGCCAGGCTGTGGAGGGCTTTGAAGGTGAGGAGTAGTGTTTTAAAGTTTATGCAGTGTTTGATCGGGAGCAAGTGGAGAGAGTGGAGGACAGGAGTGATGTGTTCACGGGACCGGGTGTTAGTGAGGAGGCGGGCGGCTGAGTTTTGGACCATTTGCATTTTATGGAGGGAGCGGGAGGTGATGCCAGTGAGGAGGGAGTTGCAATAGTCCAGGCAGGAGGAGATGAAGGCGTGTATGAGGAATTCAGCAGCAGGGGGGGAAAGGCAGTGACGGATTTTAGCAATGTTGCAGAGGTGAAAGTATGATATTTTTACGATGGAGCGGACGTGGGGGTCAAATGAGAGGGTGGGGTCGAGGAGGACACCAAGGTTTCGGATTATGGGGGAGGGGGTGATGGTGGAGTCATTGATGGTGAGTGTGATGGGTCCGGATCTGGTGAGGGTGGTTTTGGTGCCAATAATGCGAAGTTCCGTCTTGTCACTGTTCAATTTGAGAAAGTTGTGAGTCATCCAGGTTTGGAGTTCGGTAATGCAGGATTCAATGTGACTGAGGGGTGGGCTGTGGGGGGATTGTGTACTGATGTAGATTTGGGTGTCATCACAGTAGCAGTGGAAGTTGAGGTGATATTTATGGATGATGTGACCAAGGGGGAGAATGTAGCAGATGAAGAGCAGGGGGCTGAGCCTTGGGGGACCCCCTGTGTGACTGGGGAGGGGAAGAGGTGTGGCCGGAGAGGGAGATTAATTGGTGACTTTCTGTGAGGTAGGAGGAGAACCAGTCAAGTGCTGTGCCCTCAACACCCAGTTGGTGCAGCCTTTGGAGGAGGATGGAGTGACACACTGTGTCAAAGGCTGCACTGAGATCGAGTAGGATCAGGATGTTGAGGGCACCGGAATCAGCGGAGATGAGGAGGTCGTTGATGACTTTAACTAGTGCAGTTTCGGTGCTGTGAGCAGGACGGAAGCCAGACTGAAGGGGTTCGTAGAGGGTGTTGGACTGGAGTTGGGAGGCAGCAATGCGTTCGAGTGTTTTGGAGAAAAAAGGAAGATTGGATCTGGGGCGGTAGTTGGAGAGGTTGGATGGGTCAAGAGTGGGTTTTTTGAGGACAGGGGTGACAGCGGCAAGTTTATAGGGGGAGGGGACGTGGCCTAGGGACAGTGACTGGTTGAAAAGGGCGGTGAGGTGAGGGATGAGACAGGGAGGCAGGCTTTTGTGAGAGTAGTGGGGAGGGGGTCAAGGGAGCAGGTAGTGGTCTTGGAGGTGGTCATGAGGTCCATGATGAAGGAGGAGTCGACTGGGGCGAAAGCAGTAAAAGGGGTGGGAGGGATGGAGTCAGGTGGGGGGAAAATGATAGTGGGGGGGGCGAGGGTGGGGGAGTTGGCGATGCGGGCAGTCAGTGAGCTGTTGATTTGAGATATTTTGTTATTGAAGGAGAGGAGAAAAGAGTCAGAGGTCAGGGGAGGAGAGTGAGTTATTGTACGGGGGTTGTAGGAGTTTCTTGACAGTGGAGAAGAGGGTCCGAGGGTTGCGGTTGCTACTGTTGATGATGGTGGAGTAGTGGGCAGATTTGGCAGCTTGAAGTGCATCACGGTAGGAGGAGACGTGCTGTTTGTGGAGGTCGGCGTGGATGGTGAGGTGGGTTTTTTTATAGAGGCGTTCAAGTTGATGGCCGGTCTGCTTCATAGAGCGGAGTTCCGGAGTGTACCAGGGAGAGGAGGTGGTGAATGAGACAGTGATGGTTTTCAGGGGTGCCAGTGAGTCAAGGGAGTCAGAGAGAGTACAGTTGAGGAGGAGGGCATAGTCGTCGGGGTTAGAGGGGGCAGAGTCAGGGGGAAAGGCAGAGGATATGGACTGGGACAGTGTGAGAGGGTCAATGGATTTTATGTTACGGAAAGAGATGGTGCGTTTATTGGAGTGGTGGGGGAAGGGGAGCAGCGAAAAGGATGCAGTAGTGGTCAGAGAGTGGGAATGGGATGGGGTGAGGATTGGATATGGGTAGGGAGGCAGAGCAAACAAGGTTGAGTGTGTGGCCTTTGTTGTGGGTGGGAAAGTTGATGTGCTTGGTGAGGCTAAAACAGTCAAGGAGGGAGAGGAAGTCAGAAGTGAGGTTTGAGTTAGGTTGGTCAACATGGATGTTGAGGTCACCGGTAAGTAGGAGGCGGGTGGAGAGAGTGGAGGCTATGGTCAGGAGATAAGAAAGTTCAGTTAGAAAAGAGGGATGAGGCTTTGGAGGGCGGTAAAGGAGTAGTGCAGTGATAGAGTTGGGGAGGGAGAAGGCAAGGTATTCAAAGGATAGCATGGGAGGGAGGTTTAGGTGCAGTTCAGTGATGGATAGGGAGAGTTTGTGGAAAACGGCAAGACCCCCCCCTCGGCCAGAGAGGCGGGGCTTGGCGATGAAGCTGTAGTTTGGGGGGGTAGCTTGGTTGAGGGAGTAGAAGTCCGAGGGCTGTTGCCAGGTTTCAGTGAGGAGGAGCAGGTCGAGGTTGTTGTCCAGTAGTAATTCATAAATCAGAGGTGATTTGTTTGAGAGAGAGCAAGTGTTGAGGAGAGCAAGGGGGAGCAGGGAGGAAGGAGCGGAGGTTATCGAGGTTAGCGGTGTTGTGGGTGGGGGTGTCAGGGGGGCGAGAGGTAGTCCAGGAAGAGGGGATGTATGAGCCGTCAGGGAGGTGGAGAGTCCGGTTTCAATTTAGGTGGGGGCCTCGGTGTATGTTGCGCCGGCGACAGTGAATGCCAGCGTTTCTGGCAGCAGTGGCAGTGGCAGCAGGGAGACGGTAATTGTTATTGTACGAGTGAAGATCAGCAGGAGTATATGAGAGGCGGCGGGGGGGTGGGGGGGGGGGGGGGGGCGGGCAGTGTAAAATGAGGGGAGGGGGGGAGTGAGAATCTAAGGGAAAAACGGTAGGAGAAGCAGGAGTCCAAGTTGGGTATAGGATAGGAGCAGGAGTGGGTTAAAAATTGGTAGTAGTTGGAGGGCAGAGAGTTGGAGTAGCATCGTGAGCAGATCACTCCGGAGCTGCAGCTGGACACTGGGAGCACTCCGGAGCTGCAGCTGGACACTGGGAGAGAGTGTGTTGTTGTTTTGATGAGGCGTGTAGTAGCCGGCTCCAGACCAAGCCCGCGTAGCAGGCCAACCTGACCGCGCCATACTAACAGCCAAGACCAACAGGAGAGTGAGGGCAGTAGTGGAATATCGCCGACACTCACCCGAGGAGATGGAAACCCGCAGACCAGCGCGAGGGAGTGGTGACACCCTCACGGGAAGGGGGTAGTAGCACACCACGGCCAGGCAGGCAGTGCCAGCGGCAGGTAGCTGGTTAGCCGACAACAGACAGCCAGGAGCAGAGGGAGGAACACACACAGGACCGGAGGACTGGTAACGTTTAGTCAAGGAGAAAATGTGTAGATCCGGGAGTTTATTTTCCAGTGGCGGGGTTTGTAGTCCAGTTTGAGATCCAGTGATGGGAACTGTGGTAGTGTAGTCGGCAGGTCCACAGAGGGGGGGGAAAAGTGAGGACGTTAAATGTTTGTAGAGAGTCAGGACAGGCGCAGGAGAGTGGACGGGGAACACAAGCAACGTAGATGGTAGAATAAAAAAATACAAGGAATGGACGTGGGGGAAACGGGTAACAGGGCTGGAATACAGTTTCACAGATACAGACAGAAGCGGCAGTCACATGTTGACGCCAGCAGTGCTCTGAATCCGACAAAACAAGAAACAAGAAACAGAAAAAGAGCTGAGTGACGATTGTCCCGGAGGCTGCAACACAAGCTAGCCTTCCACCCAGAACAGTCCCAGAGCAGCAAGTCCGACCAGAGCACAGCCGGCCTTCTTCACCAGCACGCTCTCAAGAGAATGCACGACCTGCTCTGAAACTCTCTGATGCCAACCCACCTGAGGTGCAGAAGATGATTGTGGACTCAGCCATGCACAGCCAAGCATCCCTGAGACTCAGACTCTTTTCTGGGCGGAGTCCTCGACCCAACAGAGAAGTAGACTACGAGACATGGCGTTCCAATCTGGGGCTTCTTCACAAAGACACAAAATTGTCTGATCTACACAAGTCCCGGAAACTCCTTGATAGCCTCATGGCACCCTTCATTGACATCATAAAGCACCTGGCACCTGAATGTCCTCCAGAGGTGTACCTGGAGATCCTCGACTCTGCCTTCAGAACTGTCGAAGATGGAGATGACCTTTTCGCAAAGTACCTCCATACAATGCAAAACAATGGAGAGAAACCTTCAGCTTACCTCCCATAACTACAGGTGATGCTGAATACCACCTACAGGAGAGGAGGCGTAGCTGCAACCGACCTTGATCAGCAACTTCTAAGACAATTCATCAGAGGCTGCTGGGACAACACCATGATAACCGAGCTGCAGCTAGAACAGAGAAAGAGAAACCCACCTACCTTTGCAGAGTTCCTCCTGTTACTCCGCACAGCGCTCTTCCAAAGACAAGCGCTCTTCCAAAGAATGCCACATGAAACAATACCTCAGTGTTTCAAGACCGAGGGTATCATCTAACTACCAAGGCATCTGGAACCAGTGTGAGGAGGAATGCACTTCACAGCCGATCCCAGATACCAGCTCTGAAGTCCAAAGTTTAAAGGCTTTAGTTGCAGATTTACAGACACAACTCATGAGAATGATACCGAACGACAGCAGGAAAAGACAAGCGAGGCCAGCTGCCAAGCAAGAAATCTCCGACATCAGTTAAACCCAAGCTGACGACTGACAGAGGTACCCCCAAGTCCCAAAAGTCAGAGACTCCAAACTCAAAGAGCAACACAAGCAATAGACCAAGACCCTGGTATTGCTTCAGATGTGGAGAAGATGGACACATCAGACCTCACTGCGAGAGTGAACCGAACCCCTCTCTGGTGGTCTCGAAAAAGAAACTACTAGAGGAGAAACAGCATGCATGGGACGCTGAAAATAGAGCCTCCAAGCCTGATTTAAACTAAATACAGTTTCTGCTGAGGGACAGGCGGGAACTGAGTTACGAGAGAGATGTCCCAGACGGAAGCGGCGAGCCTCCAATATGTGCTCGGCCTCTCATATCAAAGAAGTAGCCCTACCAAAAGGACTGGTTGGAGCTAAGTGCACTGCACAAGTAACCATAGAAGGTAAGGAGTGCAGCTGCTTACTCGATACAGGCTCCCAAGTGACAATGATCCCGAATTCCTTCTATCAAGAGAACATGTCTACCCATCCACTCCTTATACGACCTGCTTGAAGTGGAAGGGGTCAACGGTCAGGAAATTCCCTACCTCGGCTACGTTGAAACTACAATCAAGTTTCCCAAGAGCATGTTCGGAGTAGACATTGAAGCGCCCAACCTAGCGCTGATTGTGCCTGATATGCGCTCCCCTCTGTCATCAGCGTTGATACGCACAAACACCCTAGATATCCTGTACAAGCAGTATGCAGATACCACATCTCAGAACTACCAATCCCTGCCATACGGATACAAGGTAGTCTTGAAAACCCTTGAAGCCAGACATAAACAGTCTGTGGACTCCACCATGGGCGAAGTGAAACTACATAGCAAAGACCCTGAAACTATCGCTCCAGGTCAGACCAAAGTCCTTGAGGGATTAGTGAGTTGCAGAGTAACCAACGCAGGAAGTTGGGTGATGATAGAATCCCCAAGGTCAACAGCCTTGCCAGGTGGAATACTGGTATCAGATGGCTTAGCAGAGCCACCACAGAAACTGCCACATTGTATACCAGTCATCCTCAAGAACGAATCCAACCACGATATCACCCTGTCCCCGAATGTTGTGATAGCCGAGATACATGCAGTCATGAGTGTCCTGTCCCTCAAGACACTTGACCCAGAACCATCGACAGACCCTAACCAAAAATCAAAGCTCAAGTTTGACTTTGGAGACTCTCCAGTACCCCAAGAGTGGAAAGAGAGGATAACTGAACGGCTGAACTCCATGCAGGACGTTTTCGTACACCATGATCTCGACTTCGGATGCACTGACAAGATAAAGCATCACATAAATCTCAATGACAAGACGCCATTCAAACATCGGGCGAGACCTATACACCCTCAAGACATAGAAGCTGTGCGCAACCACATTCAACAGCTCCTCGACGCTGAAGTCATCTGAGAATCTGAATCACCCTTCTCGTCACCAATTGTAGTCGCCAGGAAGAAGAACAGCGATGTCAGACTATGCATAGACTATAGGAAACTGAACCTCCAAACAGTAAAGGACTCATACGCCCTACCCAACCTGGAGGATTATTTTTCAGCACTGACTGGATCCAAATGGTTCTCAGTGATGGATCTCAAATCTGGTTTTTACCAGATCGAAATGGACGAGAAGGACAAGCACAAGACAGCATTCGTCTGCCCGCTGGGATTCTTTGAGTTCAATAGGATGCCTCAAGGAGTAACAAATGCCCCAAGCACGTTCCAGAGGCTTATGGAGCGGTGCCTGGGAGAACTGAACTTGAAGCAAGCCCTCGTCTTCGTGGACGATCTAATCGTCTTCTCTTCAACAGTAGAGGAACACGAGGAGAGGCTCATGCGAGTCCTGAGCCATCTGAAAGAGTATGGGCTAAAACTATCACCCGAAAAGTGCAAATTCTTCCAGACCTCCGTAAGGTATCTAGGCCACATAGTGTCTGAGAAAGGAGTCAAAACGGACCCAGAAAATACAACCGCACTCAAAACCTGGCCAAAACCAACCAAACTGAAAGAACTGAGAGCATTTCTAGGATTCTGCGGTTACTACCGTAGATTCGTCAAAGACTATTCGAAGATAGTGAAATCACTCAACGCACTTACCGCCGGATACCCTCCAACGAAGAAGCGCGGAAAAGCTACAGTGAACACCGAGAAGTATCACGACCCTAAAGATCCCTTCGATGACAGATGGACCCAGCTTGCCAGACAGCTTTCGAAGCTATCATAGAAAGGCTGACAACTGCCCCTGTCCTCGGTTTCGCCGACCCCAAGCAGTCTTACATATTGCACACAGATGCAAGCACACTAGGTCTCGGCGCCGCCCTCTACCAGGAGCAGCAAGGACAGAAGCGTGTCATCGCTTATGCAAGCCGCGGATTGTCAAGATGTGAAACCAGGTATCCTGCCCATAAGTTGGAGTTCCTTGCCTTAAAATGGTCGGTAACTGAAAAATTCCAGGATTACCTCTACGGAAGACCATTTCTCACTGATAGCAACCCACTGACATACGTCCTTACCACTGCTAAGCTTGATGCCACAAGCTACAGATGGTTATCTGATCTATCAACCTTCGATTTCCAGCTGCAATACAGAGCTGGAAAACAAAATCAAGATGCTGATGGGCTGTCCAGACGACCACACAGCTGATGACCCAATATCAAGAAAAGAAATGGAAAGAATTTCGCGAAAAGACACCTCTCCGAACCCGAGCATGCAAGCATGAATGAAGACATCATTAGAGCCATCTGTGAAAGACACTTAGGTCGCGAAGTGATCGACAACGGCTCTAAAGAGACACCATCCAGCATTGTAATGTAAATGTAAATCCAGCATTGCATCGGTGGTATCACTTGCCCTCCACCCAAGTGTAATTCCAGACAGTTTCCAAGGAGAAGATCAGCTGGGTGGCCTACCCGTCGTTCCGCTGATAACTCCAGACGAAATGAGAGAAAAGCAAAGAGCCGACACCTGTATCCGTCAAGTGCTACAGCTTGTGAAGTCAGGGGAGAAACCTCCACCGAAATCCCAAAACTTTACCTTCTACTACTAAGATAGTGGAACCGGTTAGAAGTATTGGACGGAGTTCTGTACCGGAAAAGACAAGAAGGCACACAGACCCACCACCAACTTGTGCTGCCTGAAGACCTGAGACCCATAGTCTTAAAGAGCCTTCACGATGACATGGGCCACATGAGCGTGGACCGAACCCTAGACCTCGTTCGAAAGCGATTATATTGGCTCAAAATATCAGCTGAAGTAGAAACAAAGATCAGGACCTGCAACCGACGTGTACGGCGTAAAGTTCCACAAGAGAAAGCTGCCCCGTTGGTGAACATCACAGCCACATGACCACTCGAGTTGTTGTGCATGGACTTTCTCAGCCTGGAACCAGACTCCAGCAACACAAAAGACATCTTGGTCATTACAGACCACTTTACGAAATATGCAATAGCGATCCCTACCGCAAATCAAAAAGCGTGGACGGTCGCTAAATGCCTATGGGACCACTTCATTGTCCACTATGGTATCCCGGAGAAGCTCCACAGCAACCAAGGTGCGGATTTCCAGTCCTGCACAATTAAAGAGCTGTGTGAGCTAGCCAGCATCAAAAAGATACGAACCATCCCGTACCATCCAAGGGGAAACCCAGTTGAACACTTCAACAGGACCCTGCTTAATATGCTGGGCACCTTGGAGAATCCGAAGAAAAGCCATTGGCGAGACTACGTCAAACCTCTAGTACATGCCTACAACTGTACTAAGAATGACACTACTGGATTCACCCCGTATAAGCTGATGTTCGGGCGACAGCCAAGATTGCCTATGGACATAGCCTTCAACTTACCTGTCAACTACCAGCCAGGCTCACACTCGCAGTACGTCCGCAGTCTGAGATCCCACCTTGAAGCAAGTTACAGAGTAGCTACAGAAAATGCAAAGAAGAAGGCGGACCCTAACAAAGCAAGATTTGACAAACGAGTTGTTGAGTCTACCCTGCAGGAAGGTGACAGGGTTCTCGTCAGAAACGTCTGTATCAGAGGCAAGCACAAGCTAGCAGACCAGTGGGAAGCAGATATCTACATTGTAGTGAAACAAACTGGAAATGTCCCAGTCTATGTAGTGAGACCTGAAACCAGAGATGATCCACTACGAATGCACCATCGAGACCTACTGCTACCTTGCGGATTCCTTCCTATGACCCCTGTGGAAGATGGACCTACTGTAAGAGACAAACCTAAGCGACCAAGAACCTGACAGAGCCCAAGAGAAAAAAGCTCGAATGAATCAGAGGGAGAAGACCCAGATGATGACTATCTTGATCTCACTTATCACTATGACCATGGAGGTCTAGTAGTGGAAACCCCAGGAGTACAATCAAATCCTGAAACCATCAAATCTGACACAAGAAAAACCGAAACCCCTCCCAGTGTCCACTGTCAAACAAGACCCCTCATATGCCGTTCTTCCTGAGGGAGCTCCAGGGACAACTGCTGACCCAACGACACTGAACAAGAATATCGAAAGGTTATTTCATAACCTAGTTATATGAATACTGGCTGAGCGTCTCGCTCTGCCAATGAGATATCCTCTTATCTCCATGCACATAGCGTGCACGCGAAACAAACAAAGGCACCCACTTGCACGTGACCAAGCCACTCCCATGCGTCTCCCTATATGACGCCGGAAATGGTCACGCTCCACCTTCCTCAGAACGATTTCCATAAGCGGAAACCCATCCAAGGGACCTCAGGGCGCTAAGAGCGAGACACTCAGCCAGTATTCATATAACTAGGTTATGAAATAACCTTTCGTTATATAGCATACTTGGCTATCGTGTCTCGCTCTGCCAATGAGATATGGGCAGAGCGGATGCGTGGCCTGACAAGTGTACCCCCTGAGGGCCCGTAAGCCCCAGCCAGGGAGGAGGGGAGTCCCGTCCACCCGCCCGTCCTAACGAAGGGGGGGAGGCAGTCAACTCCACCAATGTGCGAAAAAGGGGGAACCAGGCACCCCTGAACGCACAGCACAGGCAGAACCACGTGTGACACAACACTCCGTGGCTTACACCCACACACCCCTGCTAGCCCACCAAATGGCGGGACGCAGGAGAGGTCCCAGACCCCAGAACCGCCTGGGAGACAGAACCCCCAGTCATGTCCACGAGGTAAAACCTAACGAAAGGACCCAGGGAGGACCAGAAGGCCGCAGCACAGATGTCCTCCACCGAGGCCCCTCATAACAGGGCAGCAGAGGCCGCCACTCCATGAGTGGAGTGCGCCCTGACGCCCCCGGGGGGGACCTGTCCAGCCAACGTGTAGCAAAGGGCAATGCCCTCGCACAACCAATGTGACAGGCGCTGCTTGGACAGTGCCTTACCCGCGCAAGGGCCACCGTAACAAACAAACAGTTGATCGGAAGCCCTGAGATCCTGTGTCCGACTGAGGTAAACCCCCAGTGCACGGACAGGGCACGACAGGTGAAGGCTCGCCTCCAACTCACTAGCGTGAGGAGGCGGATGAAACGCCTGAACCACAATATCTCTGGAGCGAAAAGAGCTCCGGATATTCTTTGGCACGAAGACCGGATTAGGCCTCAGAGTCGCACCGCTATCGGCCCGAATAGACAGGCACTCAGGCCGCACGAGAGAGCACACAGCTCACCCACGCGCTTAGCGGAAGTGATGGACAAAAGGAACGCGGTCTTAAAGGACAGCCGCTCCAATGGCGCCTGCTCAAGAGGCTCAAACGGGGCCTCCGACAACCGGCCCAGGACCAGTTGGAGGTCCCAACTCGGAGACAGAGATCGTTCCACAGGCTTTAGATGCCGACCGCCAAGCAGGAAACATTTCACGAGAGGGTGGCTGAACATCGTACCGCCCTCAAAACCCACGTGACAAGAGGATATAGCGCCAGCGTATACCCTCACTGTCGAGGCCTACAGCCTATCCAAGATAGACTGGAGGAAGGAAAGAACAGAGTCCAGGGGGCAGGACACCGGGTTCAGGCCCCCAACCTCACACCACTCTTGAAAAGCATGCCACTTACCTGCGTAAACCGCGATAGTGGTTCCTCACTCCCAGTGAGGAAGTGGATCGGGAATTAACGAACTAATTGAACTTGAGTCACAAGAACTTCCAAGAACGGTATGACCTATCCTTTTCTATGATACAAACTAATTGAACTTGAACACAATGATACAAACTGATTGAACTTGAACACAATGATACAAACTGATTGAACTTGAACACAATGATACGAACTGATTGAACTTGAACACAATGATACAAACTGATTGAACTTGAACACAAGGACTTCCAAGGGCTTTTGACCCCCTTTCACCTTTTGTATTTTTGATATTGTATTTTGATATTGTATTTTGTATTTGATTGATGCACATTGTATATATGGGTACTGATATTTCTCCTGTAAAGAGGGAGAGTTAAAGGGTCAATGCACCCAGTAAGATACTTGAACTACTGATATTTCTCCTGTAAAGAGGGAGAGTTAAAGGGTCAATGCACCCAGTAAGATACTTGAACTACTGATATTTCTCCTGTAAAGAGGGAGACTTAAAGGGTCAATGCACCCAGTAAGATACTTGAACTACTGATATTTCTCATGTAAAGAGGGAACCTGTTCCCCCCCACGGGGTCGGTACCGACCCTTTTTTGACATTATGATCATATATTCATATTTTTATGAGTGATGCAATAAATTTGCGATTTTAAAATCAAACGTTTTCAAGTATTAAGATCACTAACATGTCACAAAAGCATGTAGAATGTATATTATCATCAATACGTTAGTTTAGCAATAGGTTAAAAGTGTCATTATATCGTTTTACCTTCTCGTTTTGCTGAAGTATAATCCGAGACGGTGACCATTTTGAAAATGTTGAACCATGGGAATTGTAGTTTTTTGCGGCCATTTTGTCGAGGGCATGCATAGCTGTGGATCAGCGTTGAAAGGTTTCCAAACTACATTTCCCTTCAAGTTCTATGGGGGTTCAAAGTTCAGAGTTGAATTATGAATATGTCAATAATAATAATAATAATTTGCGATAATAAGCCACAAAAGGTAACGTTTTTGACAAATATTGAAACGCAGTTAGTTTCTCCTCCCTATTGTTAGCATGTAAGAACAATTAGATCTGAAATTAGTTTCAAAACGTTTGCACTGTGGGAGAAATAAGTCGATTACAGTAGATATCAGCATCTGTTATTATGCACGCCTGGTGATACTAAATCCAAATTGAACTCGGGCATTTTAAAGATACTATATATATATATATATATATATATATATATATATATAAATGTGCGAATTGGCTATAATAAGGTAATGTATAAGCATATATTCTATATTCTATAATAATATTTCAAATTGCATTGGTCCGGATGGGAGAATTCAGTACTGTATATACAGAATCTTCGGTTTTATCATCTTCCCTTTATTA
>NC_140171.1:57501510-57616510 GCF_963971535.1 Notolepis coatsorum | reverse complement strand
AACAAGAGATATGTAATGTTAATTACCTGAGATTATTCCATTTTTGGGGGGGGGGGGGACCCTGCATATATCGGTATCGGTTGATATCGGTTGATATCGGTATTGGAAATTAAGAGTTGGACAATATCGGTATATCAGTATCGGTAAAAAAGCCAATATCGAGCATCCCTACCCCTAACCCTAACCCTAACCTGTCCAGTTCTGCGACTAGGGTGAAAGGTGTGACACTTGTTGTTCACGCGCTTAATAGTGATTGTTTTTAATAAACAAACATGGATTATTGTAATGTAGGTCAAATATGTGATACTGAGCTACTTTCCTGGCATATACATAAAATATAGCCAACGCTATCCACAAACACAGCTATGAAGAAAACCCTAACCCTAACCCATTTGACCAGAATTGCGACAAAGGTGACTCGAGGGTTAAGCTAGTGATCTCAGGAAAACGCACCTTTCTTAGGTATTATTATATGTCCGGCCTGCAAAATCCTCTGTATTTTTCATTTTGGCTCCCTTAGTAATTGAGTTTGACACGCCTGACCTACGAGGTCTAGAGGGTTCATACAGTGGAAGCAGCTCAGAGATGTATTTTAGCCCTTAACCATTGAGTGATTTATAGATGAGTCAATTCTATGACACACTGGTCGCCAATGCAGAGACCTGAGAACTGATTCTTTGTTAGACCTCTAGCAGCAGCATTCTGCATCAGCTGCAGCTCCCTAAGAGCTTTTGGGGAGAACTGAGAAGACCATTACTGTAGTCTAATGGTTAGACTCTAACCTACTAGAGATGAAGTGAGTCTAATACTTCGTTATGATTCAGTGCCATATGTATATACATTGACATAGGTTAGTAGTTGTATCTACGTCTGTATGTAGTCAACAATGACTGTCAAATCAAATAAAGAAAGTAATTGAGTAATATTTCAACAGTATGTATTGTCGGTTTTCACCTCCACAAGTGGAGGGACTGAAGTACATGTCATTTTCTCATTTCAAGTAAAATAAGGGCAGCATTTAAAGATTAAATACATAATAGAGAGCTTTTGAAGAATGTACAATTTAAAATAAATGCTACATATTAGAAAGTTTAAATAAAACAGTTTAAACTTTAAAATAAACAATCTCAACACTTAGTGAGCCTGGAACCATATTTGGTTTTAAATGTCCATAGTGGAGAAATCTGCCTGACAGCATTTTGATTAGAAGCTCTGTTTTCGCTGTCTACTACTACTACTACTACTACTACTACTACTACTTTTCAGAGCACGCCATGTGAAATTACTTGAATGAATGAATGAATGAATGAATGAATGAATGAATGAATGAATGAATGAATGAATGAATGAATGAATGAATGAATGAATGAATGAATGAATGAATGAAAACTTTATTTAACAGATTGCACAATGGGTACAATACAGTACGGCTCAATACACACAATTGTTAAGGGGATGCAGACCAGAGAAAGACGTTTGTCTTGTTTCCATCAGGGTCCCCCATTTTCAATTCATAGTGACATTTATGACATACACAACATACATGACATCATGACATTTATATATACATATGATGGGGAGGAGACTGTACATTAGGAGGGAGTGGGTGGGTGGGAGAAAATATATACATACGGTGGGGAGAAAATATATACATACGGTGGGGAGGAGACTGTGTATTAGGAGGGGTGGGGCGGGGTTTGGACATTTATGGTGGCCAGTTTTGAATTGCAGCCTCCCGTAGGTGCTCTTTAAGAGCGGTTTTGAATGTGGGTAGGGATTCGCATCTTTTTACGGCTGTGGGTAGGGCGTTCCACATTGTTGTGGCATAGTTGCGAAATGTGTTTAGTCCCTTGTTTGTGCCGAATCTGGGTTGCACATGATTTGTGGAACTCCCTCTGGTGTTGTGGGCGTGGTATTCACTGACCTTTGGGTAGTATTTCGACATGTACATGGGTACCTGTGTGGTGTAGTGTATCTTGCAGGCCAGGCCCATTGCAAGTTGCTGTACTCTGTTGTCTACTCTAAGTGTTACAAAGGATCAGATTAAACCGAATATATATATTTATTGATTGATATATATTGCATAATATTTGTATATCGTTTGATATCCCTTGTATATTCCTTGTACATATACACGGAATATCCCTTTAGCCTAGTACAGACCATAATATTTCATTCTCCTATTGGACAGCGGTCCACAGGCGCCAAGGCCATGCCTCCAGAGTCAGGTTCAAAGCCACCGTCAAGACATGTCTGTACATGCCCGGCCTTGCCCAAGAATACGAGACAGAAATGAGGTTGGCACTAGATTGTTCGCCGTGCATATAAATATGGCACAGGTGAATACAGAAGTATGTTACCCAATAAGTTGAAGCCTCACCCACGATACAACGTGCGGTGAAGTATGGCCTGTTTGGCCCCAAATAGAGCATTGAGACCGCGTTCGAATTAATAACTGAATTGTCAGAGTTTGGCGCTATACCGTCGAGTGCGACATATTTCTATTAAGTCAGTAATAGTCTATTTGTGTATAGTGTATCGTGCGGCTAAAGTTCTACAGTGACCAGCATCACCAACGCTTCCTCGTATCAGCTAGAGTGCTTATCCAGGCTGGGCTGCTTCATGGCGCTTTCACCCGAGGAGCCCTAGACGAGAACCGTGTGGACATGTACACTGGATTAATCTACCCGACGACTACATAGCCCTTTGCGGCTGGATTATATTTGCTTTTGGTCCTGTGATTAATGGAGCGGAGAATCGCCGACGCCTACACGTGTGTGGGATTTACCCTGTGAGGAGCCACGTCGAGTCTGCGCCTCAGAGAGCCTGAGGCAGGCTAGCTTTCTTCCCTGTGGATCTACAGGCTACAGAGAACAGCTGTATTCGTCTGCGGATCAAGACCTTATTGCACCATCTCCCGTACTCGGAGTCTCTTTATCATCGTTGACCCAGGCTCTACTACCGACAGATCCTCTACCCCTGCTGGCTTACAACCGGGGGGACCCTTCCAGTATCTCCTGCTATATATTACTAGTGTACCATAGATATAATTCCCTAAGATTCAGGTTGTATAATTACCTCCTGCGTAACCAGAGAATGGACATTCATTATTGATTTGCCTACGCACATTCCTTTGCCTTATAAGCGCATCCAAAGTAAAATAGAGAAGTATATTATGTACCTTTTGCTGCAATAAATACTTAATTATAACTTTGTGTGGAACCGATTCATTGTGGGAAGTGTTCATCATATATATATATCATGTACTGTATGGCCAGTAATTAAAGTACATAAGACGGTAGTGGTTTAATGATACCATACTTATCAATACAGTCAGGGAATTGTACCCCTCAGTTACACTAAGCGTCTACTTTCCTCTGACTATTTCTCAGACAGTTGCCTGTCTCATCTCTCTCTTGCCTGACAGTGTGTGTATTTCACTCACACACTGACTCGGGTCGAAATGCTTATCGGAATGCACTGATTTTATTGGCTTAGTAGTGTCACAGGAGATGATTCGGTCTGTGAGTTTCCCAGGCCGCTAAACCAGTGGTGTGAAGGCTAGAAAAGCTGTGCCCATTAAAATACAAATGCTCTGTCAAAATGTATTCATTCCTGAACTCAGACCCATAAAAATGTATGACCTATGACCTATGTTCTAATTATTGCTATATTTTTAAGATGACCATTGGCTGATTTATTATTGACTTGGTTCTACAACTTCAGAGAAAGGGAGTCAAGACAAGCACTAACCTTCAGCCTTCCTTCTTCGGCACCAAAGACAATCACCTGAGTTTTTGTCAAGGGCCAAATTCAGACTTGAGATAAGCAAGTGCAGCATGGAGTTAATATCAAAACTATATTAATTCCATTTCACACCACCTACAACAGTGTTGTAGTCGAGTCACTAAATCTCGAGTCTGAGTCGCGTCTCGAGTCCCCAGTGTTCGGGTTCAAGTCCAAGTCCGAGTGACCAAAGAAGAGCCAGAGTTGAGTCAGAGTAGAGTCTCCATTACCCTAGTCCGAGTCCGAGTCCCAGTCATCAATGTTGAGTCCACTCCACTCTGGCAGTCAAAGAGCTGACATACAAATAAAGAAAGGTCTACATAAATGACACAGCAGTCACCATTTCAAAGGGAGTTTATTTACTTTGTGACACAATAGCCAAACAAATGCGCTAGCCATCAATATCTTATACAGTGGCGGCTCGCCACTGGTGGCGCTAGGGCGCCGACCCACCTGTTAAATGAGAGAAGAAGAAAAAAAAACGTTTTAGTTTTTTGTTTTATAGCCCTATAAATAATATAAACATGTTTAAAATGAATAATATTTACTCATTTTAAGTATGTTTGTATTTCCAATGCACAATATAACGTTATTATCTAAATAAAAAAAACAGCGTTTTCATGGGCAGGAAGTGACGTTTTTTTTTTATTTTTTGTATTTCTCGCCCGGGCAAGAAGCGATAGCGCTCTGCGTGCGCGTCACAGTTTGATCGCTGTCTCCGTCACAGCCAATCAGTGCATACAGCGTTGTGCGTTGAAATATGACTATTATGTTGGAATCCGAGCGCGATTTGAAGCGGTCTAGCCAGCAGCGTGTGAACTTCCGTGAAGAATTTCCATAGCCGCATTTCGCGGAGACGCTCTCTGATTGGCCGACGCAATGCCAGTTTTTTTCCATTGTCGCATTTCTCGGGTTGGTTAGAATGCAACTCAGTCGACTCGTCAACAACAACAGCAACTGTTACTACACTGAGCTTAGGCACTCTTTCAAAGTTGGTTAAGGTTAGAGTTTGTCTTAGAGCATGGCGATAGAACGCCAGGTAGTTTGCAGGCTGTTCGAGGCGGAAATGGAGTCTGGACAAAGACACAGCTCTTGGCTAACTAACAACAAGCTATATATGGATGCAGTGTGGAGGGACATGTATGGACAATGGATGGACATCAACACAGGCTGGATGGACAATGCCATGGAGTGGATATACTTTATCAACAAGCCAACAACAAGGTAGATTAGCGATCTTAACTCTAGTTTAATACATGATACGTTGTCTACTGATGCCGCAGGCATAACGTTGTACTGCTAGCTGTTAGCTCCGTTAGCTTAGCTGGCCACTTAGTGCATGGAACGGAGTAACGTTAACGTTTAAACGTTATGTCGAGGTCATACAATACTACAGTCGACATAAGGTTAACGTTACCCCGTTTCCATGAAGTGTTTAAATAGCAGCAATCTTGTTGAAAATGTAACTACTAAAATGCTCTCTGATGCTGCTGATGCATAATGAATGAATGGTGAGTTGTTTAAAATGACAACATACATGTGTTAATTATTTGATTTGATTGATCCGAGAGACAGAGAGATCGTCTATGTTTGAATGAATGAATGAGAACTTTATTAACAGATTGCAGAATGGGTACAATACAGTACGGCTCAATACACACAATTGTTAAGGGGATGCAGACCAGAGAAAGACGTTTGTCTTGTTTACATCAGGGTCCCAGATTTTCGATTCATATCGATAGTTTAATAGCTAGCCTTGGCTCGTTTAACAATATGCAAAATATGTGTACAGCCCTGTACTCATACTGAAGTTATTCTTGGTATATAATAGGTCTGATTGTGTAACAAATCAATTCCACGTCGCGCTGTGTGTGAGAGAGAGAAGGAGAGAGGGAGAGATCTGCCTGTGTTTGTAGACGGGCGAGTTTTGTTTCTAACTTTTCAATTTATATATTGTGTTTCAAGTTGTGAATTAGAGTCTAGACTATACTTTATTTGACTGGTTGTGTGTTGTTGTAGTAACAGCTGAGCGACTCGTTCATAAGAGCCGATTCATTGCCGTGAGCGTGAGTCGAATCGCTCACGTCTTGCCATGAGTGTTGCGTGGTACTGTACTGTACTGTACAAAATATTTGGTATAGCGCCCCTAGTGGCAAATACCCACCGGCCGCCACTGATCTTATACCAAATGATAATGATTAATATACTGTGTTTATCAAGTCTGAGTCCTCGTCTGCACCTTCCGAGTCTGAATGCAGTCAATACTCGGTGCTCAAGTCCAAGTCGAGTCACAAGTCCTGAAAATCTGTCCAGGACTTGAGTACTACAACACTGCCTCTGAATTATCCTGGGAATCAAGTCAGTCAAAACCTATTGCGCACCTGGGAAGAGGTTTGGTCCCAATGGAAGTATGTTTCAAGATAATTGTATTCAGATTTTCGACTTAAGTTAACTGTGCAATACAGGCTCCTGAGAAAACGTCCAGCGCCTGTCGTGACCATTTTCCATGTGGTCTGGTTTGGTGCCATTATTTACATGCATCCGTATGGAATTCATTATAGAATTGAAATATTGGCCTGTTATTTAGGATCAGTGGCCTTGGTCTATTATATGTTCTAATATTGTTTTCTTATTGTGTCTTTCATGATGCAGTTGATGGGGAAACATTTTAACTGTTAAACTAATGTTAACAACGCATGAGATGTTCACACCACCGCTTTCTAGTTAAGATTGGCTTGTTAGTACCGACTCATCCAAGGTGGTCAGCTGGAGAGCAGAGCTTGACACCCGTGTGTATGTCTGCCCAAATGAGGCGACTGTCTGACACCTACTCAAATCATCTTTTCCTTTGCATTGTCGATGCAGAGATATTTTGAACCATAAAGGGCTTCATTGTGCTTGGAGACGTCCACAACGAGAACCTCCATTAATTGGAGACTGCCATGAGAGTGATTATGGGCTCATTGCTGGAGTGGATGTTCAATTCATTATTTGTTATTATTTTATTCAGATATTACCCACTCAAATTTTTATTCAAATATTACCCACTCGGGGCGGCTGAGTGGCGCAGTGGGCAAGGCGGATTTTCAGAAAATATGGCTAGGGTTTAAGAGGTTAAAGCATCTATACGGTGGCTGGCATTCAGCTTCACCTGTGCTGTCTTGGGCCAACCCCATGTAGCTCTGGTTTCCCAGAAAGCAATGTTAAATGTCTACCTTTAACACTCCCCTAGTTCACAAATTGGCTTCACTCTCACATACTGTAAAAGTAGAATGTATTTCTAAATCATGGTTTTTATCTTTGTTGAATCACAGATGTATTCTGATATGTGCAGCAGTCTCCGAGCCATTGATCGATCCAAGATATCGATTTGGATGTCCTGATAATCCTGGAGACAGTGGGTGCTCGATTTTCATTAGGCAGAATATTTTGCACGAATCAAGATGCAACAGGTTTGTGTCTTGCCTTTGCAGGTGTCTGTAGGGGTCGTTGACAAACAGACAAGACATGTGCCTGTTCTCAAACACATTGGGTGATGTGCTACATGTACAATGGTTTCACAGTGCACAAAGTACTATGGTAGAATGGCCAAAGACACACGTAGTGTCCAGGCTTATGGTTCAGCTCTGTTGGGGCTGAGGGATTTGTTTGCAGTGCTCCCTGTTGTTGAGTTTTCAGTATGTTGAAATACTTTATCTTCTGTGTAAGCTGTCATGCTTCACCTCTCTTGCAGCAGGGAGCACTCCTAAGAGTAGTACCACACCGCCAAGACTAACTGTATTGCCATCACCATGTATTCTCTTATTGCAATAAATGGTTCCATTATGACATGATTCCTGACTGACTGTAGGAATGCCCAAGGAGGAAAATGAGGAGAAGCACTAGTCCAAGCTGATGCTTCAGCATGAAGTCTGTTATTTATTTATTTATTATTTTATATAGCGATTGCATTTTATATTGCAATCGATCTGCCCAACACAACATCAACCTCTCACACACAGACTGACGGTCTTATATAAGGGTGTCTGTTCCAATAATTGGCTAGCAATTTACCATAAACAGGGTTATTTCAGCACAGATATCCACCAACCTACCTATACCATAAATAGTTAGATAAACCCATTACAAAAAATATATACAATCTTAAATATTTACACACCCAAATATTAACCTAATAAATACCAATAAGTACCTTACATCAAGAAATACATTTGAACAGTACAACCAAACTCCCCTCTACCCATTTCCCACTTGTTGTTACCCTCCCGGAACTAATAATTTGTGCACGGGACCCAGGGAATTATTTTGCCGGAATACCCTGGGAGGAGAACAATCAGAGGTACGTTTTTGTGACACAGACAGATTTCAATTCACTGCGTATCATGAATCTTACATCATACTCTTCAATTCACTGCATATCATGAATCCTCAATTCACTGCTTATCATGAATCTTACATTATACTCTTGAATTCACTGCTTAGCATGCATCTTACATTATACTCTTCAATTCACTGCTTATCATGGATCTTACATTATACTCTAAATAAATGTGCATTATTGGCTTGTTCACAAGCAAATGACGAGGTGGAACAACCTAGCATCCCTGCTGTGAAACATCACACCCAAAACAACTGCCGTGCACAATCAAAAAATACGTTTGTTACAATACCACATGTGTCTATTTAACCATTTACGTCTAGTAATAATATTTACTATTTACTAATCTAGCAATGGCAACCTGTCGTTACACAATTACTCAACAGTAAGATTATGCATATTTCTCTCAGAAGAAGGGCACATCTTCTTTGACAGCATTTAAATGTGTTCAAAGAAGATTCCAATTCATTCATATAACAATAACCAAAGGTTTATTATTCTACCGTTAAGCTACTCCAATGTCAACAGTTTGGTCCTCAAATTTGTTCACATTCGACCCCTAAACCTATGTCCTACCAGTACATTTGTGGAAGGGCAATTGTTTCTCAGCACAATACAACCTGGATAACCACAACTCTGCCTTGTTAGCCACAACAGTTACATAAAGTAATGGGGTTTTCGCTTCAGTCTCCACAAGCACTGAATTAAACACTGAAACCTATAACACTGAAACCATAATAAACCTCTCCATAAAACAGGGACACGTCCCCAAGGACTTCAAAATTGCGAGAGTGACCCCATCTGCACAAAAAGGGCAGCAAATTAGACCCAGGCAACTACCGCCCTGTTTCTATTCTTACCTCCATCTCGAAAGTCATGGAGAAAATAGTCTGCGAACAGGTCTAAAAGTACCTGACGGGAAAAAATCGAATCTATGAATTCCAATCTGGCTTCAGAACATCCCACTCCACTGACACATGCCTTCTCTATTTGAACAACCACATCAAACAAGATGTGGACGCGGGCAAATACTGCGGCATGGTCATGCTGGACCTACAAAAGGCCTTCGACACTGTCAATCACTCCATTCTGATTGACAAGTTAAAAGCAATTGGTCAGTGAGCTGGATGCAATCCTACCTTGAGGGGAGAGAACAGATGGTGGAGGTAAACGGTACTCTACGGTACTCTCAGTGAGCTGTGGTGTTCCACAAGGAAGCATACTAGGACCGATACTGTTCCTAATTTATGCAAATGACACATACGCCATAAATGTCATGTATGTTGTGTACTGTATGTCATAAATGTCACTATGAATTGAAAATGGGGGACCCTGATGTAAACAAGACAAACGTCTTTCTCTGGTCTGCATCCCCTTAACAATTGTTTGTATTGAGCCGTACCGTATTGTACCCATTCTGCAATCTGTTAAATAAAGTTTTCATTCATTCATTCACCTTCTCCCCACATGAACCCAAAGCCAAGCAGTTTGTTTTTTGCACATCTATAACACTTTGAGCACCAGCTATTATCCTCATTCTGTAGTCAATGGGCCAGATTTCCATTGCCTATTTTCACAATGCGTCATGATGTTTGCAGAGCTATATCTATATTCTATATTATAGCTATGGAGACAATACTATGGCTCATTTGACAGTCACTATCTCTCGTCCAACATGTAAAAAAGAGTAATTTTTTTCATACGTTTGCATGTTATCCCGTGGTGAATATTGTATTGGCATTCTCAAAATGATTCCCCATGTTAACCTGGCTGTCCGTGTGCCTGTAATGAATGGAAATATTGAATAAAATAAATAACGATGAAAACCTGACTATACTCGTGTCTGGTGCTGAACGTTCGGCGAGTTAACCCGACTATCATCGGGTATGGCGTCCAAAGTGTTAACTTATTGACCGCCGGGATTAACCTTATCCTGTGGTAGTATTGCCACACTGTAAACAATGGGATTTAGTCACCTTGTTTGTAGAGCTAAATCTATATTCTATTTTATAGCCATGGATACAATACTATAGTCATTTGACATTGAGTTTCTTCCGGTCAAGATGCAAAAAAGAGATAATTTTTCCATCCATACGTTCCTGTGTTATACTGTGGTGAATATAAGTATGGTTTTAGAGCGGTCTAGGGTAATTCATGAAATGCTTAGTTATGGCAGTATTTGTCCATTCCATTGTAGACGTTGCCGTTTCTTGCCTGAACCCGCTATTGTTCCGGAATCAAATCTACATCATAGGTATTATGTTCCATCATGAATGCATGAAAGGGGGGGGGGGGTCGTTTCTGATTATTTGATTGTCGGTAACGGCATTCGTATTCAACACAAAAAACGCTTATCAGCCCGATCGGTAAAAAAGCCTTGCAGGATCAAGCTAAAATGTACGTCAAATCGTCCTTACCTGCGACCGGGAGTATTGCAAAAAGAATATTCCAATTTCTTGATCGCCATCTGGTACATCCAATGTCCATTTGCTCGACGGCATAATCCACCATAACATATGGATCAGGCATATTTGACGGGCTTCAATGTAACCGGCAGAACCGCTCGTCTTGCCCGACAAGGAAAAATGTAACCCGAAACCTTTGGCCATCCCACAGCCCAGGATACAATGTTAGAAAGGGTGCTCGATACCGCTGTCCAGCGTGATGCCGCCGGTATTGCACCTAGGCATTCTCAATGCGATTCCCAATGTTAACCCCGAGTCAGTGGGCCTGTAATGAATAGAAATATCAAATAAAAGAAATAACAATCAAATAACGAGTATACTAGTTGTTGGCGTTCAACGATTGGCGACCAATAACGAGTATAATCGTCGTTGGCAGTGAATGAGTTAAGAACGGTGGTGAAGCGAGCAGGGCGGGTGGTCGGTAGTAGGAGGAAGAGTATGCGGGCCGCTGGGTCCCTCCAGTTTCTGTGGAAATGCTGGTGCCGGAGTGGGCCCTGCGCCCCACATCCCAGAATGTTGCATGGAGGGAGCGGGTTTCATCTTTGATGCCTCACTGGCGAAGTCAGGGTTCAATTAGAGCCTGACCCCAAATGGCGAGAGGCCTGAGACGGGAGGCGTAAAAACACGGAGAGAGGGACGGCAGTTGAAACGCACCTCGAGGAGGACATGTCACACACTGGCAGCAGGTAAGGGGGGCTAGGCCTTCACCTCTCTCTCCCTCTGTTTACGTTTCCTTCAATAAAGGAGCTTTTTTTTTTTTTTTTAATTGAAGCAGCGTGTAAATCTTTTACTGAAGGTGTTTGTGTATACCTTGAACATGGAGTATGAGTGCAACAGGGCATTCTTGCTTGTGAATAGGAGCCGCTGGCCTAGGGCTCGCGGTTGGTAGCTAGAATATAATCTTTATTGTCATTGTTGGTACAACGAAATTGTGTTTAGAGCATCACCACTGGCATACAAACATACTGAATATAGCATATACAAAATAATAATATCAATAAATATCAATAATATAATATCAATGTCCCAAGTGCAATAGTGCTAGTGCAAATAAATAGTATAGTGACAGTCCAGTTGAGTTAATGGATGGAGGGGGGGGGGGGGGGGGGGGGGGGGGCGTTGGCTTGCAATGGATGGAATAGTGTATAGTGCAGAAATGCAAGTCCGGTTCACAGTTATTGTTGTAATTATGTACCATGAGCCTGATCATTCCTGTGTCACTGGGCATGCAGGTGAGGGCTACTAATTAGCTAATTGCTGTTGATTGGTTACCTGCTGGCATGGTTAAAACCAGGCCTTCAGACACACATGCAGGTCTGTCTGTGGTTAGAGGGAGAGTTGTCACGTTCTTCCAATCCTTGTACTTTAGTTTATACCAGTAATTCCTTGTTAGAGTAGCAATTTGAGTTTAAGCATGGGTTTTGGTGTTGGTTTGCACATAGGTTGCGTGCCTTTGAGCCAGGGTCGTACCAGTTGGGCGCTCGTCCGGGATATTTACCCCTAGATTGTTTGGTTTTTTTTTTTTTTTTTTTGCATGGTGTGTCATGGTGCTATGGTGTGGGTGGTGTTCGTTACATATTGTGTAACGTGGGGGCTGGAGCCGTTCATCAAACAGGTGAGTATGCCCTTATTTGTTTGTAATTTGATGTGACTACTTAATGCTGTTAAAATATATAGTTTAGTGCACACCACGTGTAGATAGGGACATTATTTTCTGGTTGTTGGTTAGCTTCCTGGGCACCACATACTCCTGGGGCAGTCAGAGAAGTGATTAGTACCATCTACTTGTCTTGTACCATACCATGTACTTGACGGGTGGATGGTCAAATATGATCTCTGGCTGGTAGCAGGTGTGGTTGAAGAGGGTTAGGTCTACAGGGCATTAGTTTAAGGGTAGGTAGGATAGGGGGCCAGAAAACACAGGTAGTGTGGTAGGGCCTGATTTAGTGTTTTTTTAGGGTAGACATGTGGTGGGCCGTTGTGACTGCAGTTTAGATGTAGAAGCGTAAGTAGTCATATCAGGTTAGAAGGGGCACCTGTTTGAATTTGTTTGTTGTATTTATTTTGTTTGTTTTGAGTGTTTGGATAGCCTACCTGTTAGCACCTGACCTCCTGCGTGTATGGCACATCTATTTATTTCAGGGTGGTTGTGTTTTTAATAAATGTTTGCAAATTAGAAAGGTGCGCTCAGTAGAGCACACATTTCCACCGCGTCCCTGTATGGTTATTAGTATTGGCATTAGCATTCTTTATGGTTCTTCAGTGGTTCTTCAGTGGTTCTGTAGTGTGTCTTCAGTGGTTCTTTAGTGGCTCTTTAGTGGTTCTTCAGTGGTTCTTCGTGGTTCTTCAGTGGTTCTTCAGTGGTTCTTTAGTGTTTCTTTAGTGGCTCTTTGGTGGTTCTTTAGGTAGATTGTGTGTGTGCTAGGGTGCTTTTGGCAGCTTTTTGGTGGCTCTATAGTGAACAGGTTGTGGCGCTGGTGCAGTAGGGATGGTTTCCGTGAAGGATTTTGTTGATCACCCTTCTGATGAGTTGTTGGAAAGGTTTTCCAAGGAGCAGCTTCTGGAGATTGCTGTGCACTATAGGGTGGAGCTTACTGCCAATGAGAAGCATTTGAAACCGACTGCCTTGGGTGCTTTGAGGGCTTTTCTCGTTAGGGAGCAGGTGCTTGCGGCAAGGGTGGAGGAGCCTCCTTTGTCTGACGCGTCTCCGCTACTATCTGGTGCAGAGGGTGAGTGGAGGATTAGAGAGTTGGAGTTTAAGGAAAGGCAGCTACAGCAAGAGCGTGAGGAGAGGAGAGAGGAGCGTGAGCTTAAGGAGAGAGAGAGGAGAGAGGAGCGTGAGTTTAAGGAGAAACAAATGTTGCTGGAGCACGAGCGTGCGCAGAAGGAGCTTGAATATAAGCATGCTGCCTTGCAGGCGGGTGCTCTGCCTTCAGAGTCGCGTTCTGGTTTTGATGTCAGCAGGAATATTAGGATGGTGCCTCCTTTTTTTGAGAACGAGGTGGACAGATATTTTCCCCTTTTTGAACGGGTGGCAACCACGTTGAAGTGGCCTGATACAGCCTGGACACTGCTGCTGCAATGTGTTCTTGTTTGTAGGTCGCAAGAAGCCTATACTGCTCTGTCCCTTGAACAAAGTGCTGACTATGAGCTTGTTAAAGCTTCCATATTGAGGGCTTATGAGTTAGTCCCAGAGGCCTATCGTCAGCGTTTTAGAGGTTATCGCAGGTCGGAGGGACAGTCTTATGTTGAATTTGGAAGAGAGAAGGAGAACCTGTTTGACAGGTGGTGCACCTCTCAGAAAGCAGAGTCAAGAGAGCAGCTTAGACAGTTGATTCTCCTAGAGGAATTTAAAAGATGTGTTCCTGATACCGTTTTCACTCATCTAAACGAGCGTAGGGGATCGAAGATAGGCGACGCCGCTGTCTTCGCTGATGAGTTTGTGTTGACACACAAGTCCGTTTTTTTGGAGGACTACCGTGTTGAGTCCAGGGATAGGCGTCCTGTTCAGGGGGGCCGTTTCCCAAAACCTGTGTCTGCTGGTCAGTTAACTTCACCTCCTAAGTGGGGTGGTTCTGCTGGTGCATTCCCAGAAGGGATTATCTGTTTCTACTGTAAATAGCCTGGTCATATCGTTGCTGGGTGCCCGGTGCTTGAACAGAAAAATTTCAGAACGGTGGCTCTGGTAGAAACCATATGCAGAACACCTATGCCAACGTTAGAGGGTGATGGGGAAAGTATCAAACTTGTGGACAAAGAGCTCGAGGGTTCCTCAAGGTTTATGATGGATGGATTTGTTTCCCTGACTAATGCACTAGAGTCCAAACAGGCTATAACAATTTGGAGAGATACTGGTGCTTTTCAGTCCCTCATTCTGGAGGGGATTTTGCCATTTTCAGAAAACTCTTCTTTGCATTCCGGTGTCGTTGTTCGGGGCTTTGGGGGTGGATTTGTAGATGCACCTTTGCATGAGGTCACGCTCAGTTCTCCCTTAGTATCAGGCAATGTTGTTGTGGGGGTATGTTCTCACATTCCCATAAGGGGGGTGTCCTTCATTCTAGGGAATGATTTGGCTGGTGACAAAGTGTTGGCTACTCCAGTTGTAACTCCCATTCCTGTGGTTTCTGAGGTCCCTAATGAGCTGGCACAGAAACATCCAGGAGTGTTCCCTGTGTGTGCTGTGACACGGGAAATGTCAAAGACCAAAAGTGATGTTGTTGATACTTCGACTTGGGACATTACACTTAGTGACACATTCTTTGTTGAATTGAATAGTGTACCTGTTGAGAATTTTGGAAAGCACACTGTGGATGTACCTCTGCATAATGATTCTCTTGATTGTGCCTTTGTGTTAGGCCCGGTGGTGAAACCAGGGTTGACATGCGTGCCGGAGAGGCATGTGGCAGGAGATGATCTGACAGCGCAGTGTCTCAAGGTCTTCCCAGCCTGTACGGTGGCTGAGGCCACGAACGAATTGGAGGATGAGTGTGGGAAGGATGCTATGAGAGGTGCTGTTGATTCATGTGACACCGTTCTAGTTGAAGAGGCTACTAGGCCTGACTTGGGCTGCCAGCCTTCCCACAGTAGCTCTATTGTCCCTAATGTTTCACTTGTGGGCAGGGATGGTCCCAGTATGTCAGTTGATGATTCTGACATTGATCCACGTGTCCACACTGATTCTCTGCCATGTACTAGGTGTGATGGTCAACCTAGTTACCTGTGTCCTGTGGAGCAGGAGCCGCCTTCGCGACCTGGTCTGTTGAGTGGCAGCCATTGTCGTATATTCATAAATGAATATCTAAGGTTAATTGCAGTACAATGAGGTTGCTAACCGGATGGAGAAAAAGGAGAGCGACATAGAACCCTGGTCCTCATCTGACTTAGTCAGATGAGAAATAACCGTGTACAGCCAGACAACATGAGCTATGGTCCAAACTCATTTATTTGCAGCGCGGCCCAGAGTGGATATTGCATTAGTTATATACAGGAATGTATTTCAGCATAATACATGATTGTACAAAAGGATTGATGACGTAAATCACAATAGCCCAGACACGGTGGCTCTCTACATCAAGACAGTCTTGCACATTTAATAGTATTCATGTTATGTCAATGAAATAGATCAATAGTACTTGTTTGCCGCCACATGGTAAACCTAGTCAAAGATAGACATCTTTCCTCTAAGTTATCACCAACAGGGATTAGTATACAGTTTACTTACATAGCGGCAAAGTCGAACCATGGTCTGTGGAGATGGAGCCGCAGACCCAGACCCCCTGGGGAACGGTCGTGGCGGGTCATGAGTTGGCCTTCCCTCCCTCACCAAAACCCACTGTTTTATACCCTGACTCCCCCCATAGTTTCCTTGCCTCCACACATGGCGCCCCTCCCCAGATGACCCTCCGGGGGAGGCCGGTCAGCCCCCCCCCCGACCTCCCACTTGGTATCCTCTTCCAGTTCCCAGCAGCGAGGAGGTCCGACGACCTCAGACCTTTTAACATTCCCTTCTGGGGCTTATCGGTCCCAACATGTCCTTTCCTCGTGGGTTTTGCCTGCAGCAGCAGGGGGGCTGTGGCGCCCTCCTTTTTGGGCTGTTTGCTTCCCATGTTGGACAGAGAGGGGGTTTTGCCTGAAGGCTCCTCAGGAATGTCACACAATACTGACGCTGCATCTTTCTTGCTCTATCACTCTGAGAGTCCATGTAATGCATGAATTAACTATTACCACAGATATTTTCAGTTTTCAGGGTTGATCTAACAGTTTTGATTATGAAATCCCAGTCAAGGGTACCACACCGTTTTTATCAGGACAATGTTATTTTGGGTGACACCATTTTAGATGGTGTTCCAGACGTTTTTGTGACTGACGTACTGCCATGTTCCAGGGACGGTGGGGCTGTACCTGAGGCGGTACATCCTACTCTGGATATTCACGGTTTGCAGTATCCTGAACTGCCAGTGCCATTTGGGATGGATATGGGCGAGGTGGTGGTATCAGTGATCTATGGTTTTTGTTTTTCTGTGTTCTGTCCTGTTGAGCGCAGTGAGATTAGTTCTCAGATTGATTTTGGTTTGCAGTCTATTTTTGACAGGTCGGTATCGGTGGAGGGGCCTGTTGAAAGGGAGCATACAACACGGTTGGTGGTCGTGTTCGACAGGGGCCGGCCCGTTATCGCTGTTGTGGTAGTGGCCCTGACGACTAATGGGTCACAGTTTTTTTTTTTTGTTTATGGGTTTGATGTGTTGTGGTTGCCTCATGGGCAACCAGTTTGGTGGGGGAGGTGTTATGTACCATGAGCCTGATCATTCCTGTGTCACTGGGCATGCAGGTGAGGGCTACTAATTAGCTAATTGCTGCTGATTGGTTACCTGCTGGCATGGTTAAAACCAGGCCTTCAGACACACATGCAGGTCTGTCTGTGGTTAGAGGGAGAGTTGTCACGTTCTTCCAATCCTTGTACTTTAGTTTATACCAGTAATTCCTTGTTAGAGTAGCATTTTGAGTTTAAGCACGGGTTTTGGTGTTGGTTTGCACATAGGTTGCGTGCCTTTGAGCCAGGGTCGTAACAGTAATGTAGAAGTGGGAGTTATGTCACTGGGGATGGGGGGTGCGAGGGGGGTGCGGGGCGGCAAGTTGATTGTTGAGCAGCCTGACAGCCAGTGGATAGAGGCTGTTGGTCAGTCTGCTAGTACCGAACTGGATGGATATGTACCTTCGACCAGAGGGCAGCTAGCTCGTGTTGTGGTTTTTCTAAGCGGTGGCGCGTGCATATGGCCATGTGCTCGTGTATGGGTCGCTTGGGAAAACAACACACAGCTGGAGACACTCTCCGGTTCACCCCATATGTCTCTTCGCTTACGTGAGGTTTGTTTGGGGGGGGATATAAACCACTCCTTGGAAGTGTATCAATTGGTGAAGTTCTGACTGTGCGTGTGACGAGGAGGTGCTGTAAAACGAGCCCTCCCGTCACTAGCCCCAGAACAAAGAAAAAGCTCTGTTAACAGAATTCGGCTACAGGGCGACAATAATGTGGTCAAGAGGCATGGTTTCTATCTTGAGCCTTTAATCGGCGTGGTTTATTATTCACATGGCAGAGCAGTTAATATACAGGTCTTCTCTCACTGAGAGACTAGGGGGAAGAGAAAGAAGTGGGAGGAGACATCTACATTTATACTCGCCACATGGTGGTGTACCTGAGTGGCTCCGCCTAGAGCGCCCTCTATTGGAAACAGTTATATATGCAGTTAGACAGTTACTAACAATACTACACAGAACCTCTGACTTCAACACTCCCACTTAGGTTTGTATTAGCATACTGGATATCTTCTTTGAATTTTTTTTTACAAAGGAAATAATATACTCCAAACACATCAAAAGAACATGACAGTCAATATCTACACACCAAACATGGCCTCTGCAAATCTCTTCAATTTCAATTTGGAGGCAGGTTTCATCATAGCGTCTGCTACCATGTCGTCCGTTGGACAATACATCAGTGTCATCCTTTCTTCTCTGATGACAGATCTAATGAAATGATATTTTATATCGACATGTTTACATCTCTGTCGGCACACAGGGTTTCTAGCAATCGCAATGGTTCCCTGGTTGTCCTCGTAAACAACAGTCTTCTTATTTACATTATATACAGGTATACATCCCTTCGAGCAGTTGTTCCAGGTAAATACACTCCTGTATGGTCATAGCTAGAGCCATATATTCGGCTTCACAAGTTGATAAAGCCACGGTGGGCTGTTTCTTTGTTTTCCACGAAAACCAATGAGCTGTCTGCGTTCAAACTCACACAATATCCGGTGGTACTCCTTCTATCTGTGGTGTCAGCTGCCCAGTCTGCATCACTGTAGGCTTTAAGCCCTAGACCCTCGCTGCTCTTTCTGAAACACAGTTGTCTGTCGGCTGTACCTTTAAGATAACGAAAAACATGTTTACCGTAATCCAGTGCTCCTCTGTGGGATCAGCAAAATGCTGTGACAACTTACTCACTACAAAACATAGGTCTGGGCGAGTACATGTCGTCAAATAGATGAGGCTACCCACCGCTTCCCTGTACATTTTTACATCTGTCAGTTTCTGAGCATCCTTCTGGTAGTCCAGTTTTTGATCACATGGTGTATCCCTTGTTCTACATTCCTGCATGTCAAAACTCAAATCGTCTACCCAAATGACGATGATCACTTTTCCCGACTCCTTTGACTCCCTTGAGTAAACACAGGGGTCTACTGGGTTCTGTAGGAAGTGATCTTTGATAAAGCATGTATGAAGCATCTCGTTCCAATTTTGCCCAGACTGTTTCAGGCCGTAAATTGATTTTTCCAGCGTACACACTAGCTTCTCTCCTTCCTTTTCGTAACCCTCAGGTTGTTCCATATATATCTCCCTATCTATAGGTGCGTGCAGATAGGCTATCTTCACATCCATCTGATGTAGAATCAGATTGTCCTCAGCTGCTTTCTGAACCACTACCCTTACACTGGTCAGATTGGCTGTGGGGGAGAATGTTTCACCATAGTCTATCCCCTCCCTCTGACTGAAACCCTTAGCTACAAACCTAGCTTTGTACTTATCGTGGCCTTCAATTCCCTCCTTGATTGAATACACCCATTTTCCTCCCACTGTCTGTCTGCCCTCTGGTAACTTGGTTAGAGTGTGGTTGTCCTCTAGGGACCTCATTTCCTCATCCATCGCTCTCTCCCATTTACTTGATTCAGGGGACACTATTGCCTATTTAAAGGTCTGAGGGACCCCACTAACTACCCTGTAGCAGTAATCAACGGTGATGGGTGTACTGTCCTCCTCGTCACTCGCTTTCCGAGCATAGTCTGTCAGATACTTTGGGGGTCTGTGTTCCCTCGAGGGGTACCTCCCACTGCTTGGGGCACTCGACGTCACCCTCGGGTGCTCCTCGTCACTGCCCTCTGGGGGTGGCTGACTGTCTGCCTGCACGACCGTGCCAAGTACACTGGGCTGATGTGTCTCTGTTTCTACACACCTTACTCTGGAATCCAGCTCTGGCTCCTCTGTCTGTGTCTCGCCCTTGCATGTTGTCTTTGTGACAAACTTGACTAGCCTGTGTTTCTGCACTACCCCTTTACCGGGATAATAAACCAGGAAAGTTGGGCTTCCCTTGTCATGCCCTACAAAGAGTCCTTTTACACATCTGGACTCGAGGTTTCCTCTGTCATGCAGGTACGCATAACACACTGATCCAAATCGGTGCATTCTGGCTAAATTACACTTATTTCCTGTCAGTGCTGTATACAGGGTGGTGCCCGTGTGCTTATTGAAGCACCTGTTTCTGGTGTAAACGGCTTCTTGCACCGCATAGTGCCATAGGCTCTTAGGTAAGTTACTACCTACTAGCTTACACCTAGCCATCTCGAAAAGAGTGGGCCATTCTCTCTCTGCCACTCTGTTCTGGTGTGGGGAATATGGACATGACGTCTTGTGTCTTATCCTGTTCTTCCTCAACAGTGATTGAAACTCTCTGTTTGTGAATTCGATCCCGTTGTCGGACCTCAAACATCTTACTGTACCATAAGGGGCTATGTCCACCAGGAATTTTTCCGTGGCCTGGAGTGTGTCACTCTTTGCTTTAAGAAAGTAAACAAACACTGCCCCTGTGCACACGTCTGTAAAAGACTGTACATATCTAAAGCCTCCTATGGACTCGTTCCTTACTGGACCGGCAAGATCTGTGTTAACCAACGCGGTTAAAAGTGGTACTTTTACTTTATCTGTGGGATTCCTGTTTCTCGATTGAGCAAACGTCCCCTTTATGCACACGACACATTCTTTATCAGGTCTACGCTTTTCACCTTCACTGCTTGCAGTTTCAGTAAATCCTTACAATGACCCATAATCTCATGCCATGTCTGAATATCGTGGCTGATGGTTACTTTACACATATCATTGTCATTACACTCTGTTTTCAGGTAATACATTCTCTGATACACCTCTATGTAAAATCGCATACCGTTGGGCTCTACAAGAACATTTTTACCTTCCATGAAGAACACTCTGGCACTGTTTGCAGTAGCAGCTATTACAGAGAATAGTCCTTGTGGGAACGATGGCACATAGAGAGCGTTCTTTAACATCACTGTACGCCGGCGCCCCCCGCTGTCCGTGAGGCATACCTGTGCGTCCCCTCTCTCTTTCGCCAACCCATAGGTGCGCTTTCCGTCTGCCAGCTCCATGCTGTGTCTCTCCGGGCGGAAAGTTCTGTCAAAGTTCTTGAACAGACTCCTGTCGTTGATGACGTGGGACGACGCACCTGTGTCCACGATCAGTCCCTTCCTTTGGGCCTGTTGTTGCAGCTGCGTTGGCCTGATGACGTACGCCGTCTGCGCCCTGGGGATGAAGTCCTCTCGTTCCGCTACTCTCCAGTCGTCACCTCGATCCGTCTCACTCCGACCATCACCGCCATCTTGTCCATGCACGTGTCGCGCGCCCTGGCCGCGTTTCTTCATGCACGCTCTGCATGCGTGCCGCGTGGATCTGCAGGGGCCACACCAGACAGTCCTTATGCAGTTACTTCTCCGATGGCCTTTCTCTCCCCATCGCCAACACGCCTGCTCTGTCGTGGTTCTGGTCCTCTCCCTTGGCGTCGCTCGGCGGCTGGTTGGGTATCTTCTGAGGCCTCGAAGTTCCTTAACTTAGCCTTGAACTGTCCCAGCGTCATGTCCGTTGAACCGTGTGTTACCAGGAGTGTGAACGGTTTGTACAGCTCCGGTAGTCCTCTCATCATCATCGCCACCATTAGCCCATTAGTGCTTCTCCGGCACTCCTCAATGGCGTTGTGATCTGCTCCGCTCTGTTGACGTATTCGGTCACAGTCTCGGTTTGCCCCTTCCTCAGGGTCGTCAGTGCTATGTAGAGGGCCATGACTTGGCGTCTCCCTCGCCCTATATAATGCACTCTCAATACCTCCAGGCTTTCTCTGCCTTTGTCTTTAGTGTCACGGAATATCAGCCCCAGGCTGGTGTCATCGAGCAGCGGCGCTAACTCACAGTACGCGTCTGCGTTACGCTGGTTGTCCAGGGCTTGCTCTTCCGCCGTCAGTTCTCCCGTGGGGGCTGCCAGGATCGTCTCCTTCAGCCCCCTACTGTGCATGTAGCATAGCATGCGCTCTTCCCAGAGCTCATAGTTCTCTGCTTTTCCATTGAATGAGGGCCCTTTGTTCCTCCCTCTGGCCGCCACGCGTTCTAAGATGGGGTTCTCCCCCTCGCCTCCATTGTGCTCAGCATGCTCCGTCTCCCCCAGTGCCGCCTCCCCGGGGCTCTTGGCTGCTACCTTCCAGCGACTCCCGGCTGCTGCCTTCCTGACTCTCCTGTGAGGCTTCTTGGCTTTCATGTTCTCCGTTTCATGGTCTCTTGTTGGCCTAGCGTCTAGCCACGCGGTGCTCCCGGCGGTAACCTAGCCTATACTTCAGCTAAGCTTGCTACCCTTATTATTTCGCCCCGGCGTTATCTGGGCCCATAACCTGTTAACAGAATTCGGCTATAGGGCGACAATAATGTGGTCAAGAGGCATGGTTTCTATCTTGAGCCTTTAATCGGCGTGGTTTATTATTCACATGGCAGAGCAGTTACTATACAGGTCTTCTCTCACTGAGAGACTAGGGGGAAGAGAAAGAAGTGGGAGGAGACATCTACATTTATACTCGCCACATGGTGGTATACCTGAGTGGCTCCGCCTAGAGCGCCCTCTAGTGGAAACAGTTATATATGCAGTTAGACAGTTACTAACAATCCTACACAGAACCTCTGACTTCAACAAGCTCTCTCCTGTCTTTTCATCTAACCCCCTATTATCCCCCCCCCCTCAAGATACTAGATTTTTTTATAAAAAGTCCCTCTAAAGAGTGGCGAGTTTTGTAACAAGCGTGTGATCCTTCACTGTGTATTTTGGGTATGTCTTGTATGAAATAAACAATGGGGGCACTCTATCCTTTCTGATACAGCTAAGGTTGGCGGGCGGCCTTTTCTTGTTTGTGAATAGGGCCACGGGATTCATGTGAACGTGTTTTTTAAACAAACGTAGACCCTGAATCCACGACTGGTAATTTGCTACTGTGCATGGCCAAGGGCACTGCCCCTCTCTTCATCCATGTGAGTTGTTGCTTTACGTGGTAAAGTGTAGCATGGCGGGCGGCACATTTTTTGCTTATGAAACGGACCCAGATCCCACGGTCTGGTGGTTAGCTGTTGTGTTTGGTTGTTCAAAGAAATGAAGCGAGCACGCGCTTGCATATGTCTCGTGGCGGGGTCGGTTTACTGGTTATGACCCCACGGGATTGTGACATTGTGCACAGCATGCCGAACCCCCCCCCCCCCCCCCCCCCCGCCGGGAAACTGTTTTTACACTCAGCCCCCTAGGCGCTCCTGTGTAGTTCACAGTCCTCCGGGCGCAGGTCGCGCTTTGCTCTTGTTACCTGTCGGCCTGGGTTAAGGGATCAACCTCCTCTCTTGGAGTGCTCCCCGGTATGCCAGCTGACCCCTTGGGATTATGGGGGAGAGCCTCCTAAGAGAGCTTCAGAGCCTCCTCCTCAGGGGGTCCTCGCGGCGTGCCAGGTGGAGAAGGGCCTTCACCTGTTGTGCATCTGTTGTGCCCTGTCCGATGCGCTGACGGTGTAAGGGGTGGTGTCATGAGTAAACGCCTGGAGAGGTCCCGATGCCATGGCCTCGTTGACCTCACCAGGTCCCTTTTGTCAGGTCCTGGCTCCTGGACTCAAGTCAAGAGTCAAGAGTTTTATTTGTCACGGCATACAAGCATACAGTGAAATGCGGGAGGTCATGCCTGCAGCGATTGTGCAATAATACAAGTAATACGAACAAGACATTTGTGCAATATTACAAGTAATAAGAATAAGACATAACAGGTATAATGTACATACAGTTTACAAAGCATGGTAAAAGACATGCTAAGGTCCTGCGATAGTGCAATACAATGTTAGCTACCGATGAGGCACTGGGTCTTATGTACACTACTATACAATACTACAATTATACTATATATCTTTATGCTATCTTGCTATATCCATCTATTTGCTATACAAGAACCACTCCCGTTCTTTTAATTTTTTTTAATTTGTTTTACCTTTTCATTGTGTAAGTGACCGTTGAGTGTGAGCATGTGCAGCATGTGTGTGTGTGTGTGTTCATGCTAAAGTGACTGTTAGTGTGTGAGCGTATACAGTATGTGTGTTGTGTGTGTGCTCATGTGTGCTTGTGTGTGGAGAGTTCAGTGTTCAAGACTCTGATGGCCTGGGGGAAGAAGCTGAGCCGAAGTCTCTCTGTCCTAGTTGCTAGTGTGCGCAGGTGTTTGCCTCACCGCAGCAGCTTGAACAGGCTGTTGTTGGGGTGGTGAGGGTCTTTCATTATTTTGCAGGCTCTGGATTTGCACCTCTTGTTATATAAGACCTGCAGGGGTGGTAGTGCAATACCCGTAGTACGCTCAGCTGAGCACACCACTCTGTAGGGCCTTCTTGTCCTGTGCCTTGCTGTTTCCATACCAGGCAGTGATGTTTCCAGTCAAGATGCTCTCTACAGCTCCGGAGTAGAAGGACTGGAGTATCTTCCCTGATACTCTGAACTTCCTTAACTGTCTCAGGTGGTAGAGGCGCTGCTTCGCCTTCTTTACGACTGAGTCTATGTGTGTTGTCCATATCAGGTCTTCTGAGATGTGGACCCCCAGGTACTTAAAGCTGCTTACCCTGTCCACTGTAGCCATGTTTATCCACAGTGGTGTGTGTGTCCCCTGTTGTGTTCTCCTAAAATCCACGATCAGTTCCTTGGTTTTACCAAGGTTCAGGAGTAGGCTGTTGTCCTGACACCAGCGTGCCAGTGCATCGACCTCCTCCCGGTAGGCATTCTCGTCGTTGTCAGAGATCAGCCCCACCACCACTGTGTCGTCCGCAAACTTCACTATGGAGTTGGAGCTGAACTTGGCCACACAGTCATGTGTGTAGAGTGAATACAGCAGGGGGCTCAGAACACAGCCCTGAGGGGACCCGATACTCAGGGTGATGGTGGTTGAGGTCTGACCCCCCACCCTGACCGCCTGAGGCCTTTCATTCAGAAAGTCCAGTATCCAGGCGCTCAGAGCGGAGCTCAGACCCAGGTCGATCAGCTTGTCCACCAGTCTGGTGGGGACTATGGTGTTGAACGCTGAGCTATAGTCAATGAACAACAGTCTCACATAGCCCCCCTTCTGGCTGTCTAGGTGAGAGAGGGTGCTGTGTAGTACCTGAGAGACCGCATCGTCAGTGGACCTGTTTGGCCTGTATGCAAACTGCAATGGGTCCATATCACTGGGTAGGGAGGCACACATGTAATCCTTAACCTGCCTCTCAAAACATTTCATGACCAGAGAGCTGAGTGCCACCGGTCTGTAGTCATTAAGACCTGCTAGGGAGGATTTTTTTGGTACTGAGATTATAGTGGACACCTTGAAGCAGGCAGGGACCACAAACTCAGCCAGGGATAGATTAAATATGGTGGTTTAATCTGGTTAGCACAAGACTTAAGTATCCGTCCTGTTATCCCATCTGGGCCAGCTGCTTTTCTGGTGCTCACCCGCATAAATGCTCTTCTCACACTGTGTTCCGTCAATGAGAGAGTGCCCCCCCTGCGGATACCCCCCCCCCCCCCCCCTCCACGACGACCGGTGCGTCAGTGTCGTCATTAGCCGCAAGCTAGCGTCGCTACTGTTTGCACCGAACCGCGCGTAAAAGGAGTTGAGTTGGTCCGCGAGAGAGGCATCGGCACTCCCCATTGAGGGGGCGCTGACTTTGTAGTCAGTTATCGTCCGTAGTCCTCGCCATAAACCTCTTGTGTCGTTCTGGGCCATTTGTGCCTCTATCTTGCCAGCTTATGTCCTCTTAGCAAGCTTTACAGCCTTGCACAGAGTATAGACTGTAGCCTTATACTCATCCATATTTCCTGATGCTCTGCCCAGGTTATAAGCAGTGGTGCGAGCATTCAGGGCCACTCGGATAGTATTATCAACCCACGGTTTCTGGTTCGGGAAGACCCGAACCTTTTTCGTGGGTACAATGCTATCTGCTAGTGTTGTTATAAAGTTAACAACAACCTGAGCGAACTCACTGACGTCACTTGAGCTCGACTGAAACATCAGCCAGTCTACGTCATCAAGTGCGTCCTGTAGCGTGGCCTCTGATTGGTTGGAACACTTCTTTACCTCACGTGACACGACAGCGTCACGTGATCTCTGCCGGTAGGCGGGGATAAGCAAGATGGCGTCGTGATCAGATGTGCTTGTTGCTCCAGCTAATGGAGGGGCCGGTACTGCCTTGTAGCCGGCTCTAAACGGGGTGTAACAATGATCAAGCGTATTTCCTCCCCTGGTGGTGCAAGCGATGTGCTGAAAAAAGTTTGGCATCACTTTCTTCAGATTTGCCTGATTGAAATCACCAGTTATGATCATGGCTGCGTCTGGGTGCTTGATCTGGTGTTTGTTTACATGTCCCTGTAGGTCCGCCAGGGCCCTGGAGGTATCTGCTTGTGGTGGAATGTACACCGCCGTCAAGATTATGGCGGTGAATTCTCGGGGGAGCTAAAACGGGCGACATTGTATCGACAAATGTTCCAGGTCCGGCGAGCATGAAGGAGAAAGTATTTTTACTTCCTTGGGGCTGACCCATTTGTTGTTGGTATGGAGACAGACACCCCCGCCGATACTCTTGCCAAGGGGTGGCCAACCAGTCAGAGATTAAGAGCCACAAAAATTACTGTGGTACAACAAAGAGCCACACCATATACCAGCGTTTCTCAACTTTTTTTTCAGTCATGGCACCCTTCATGTGTTTATAGGTCTCACCCTCTGGCCTCTGAAGTTGCTAATGTCTTTTTTATTTGGGCCTCACAGGGTTAAAAGTACCCTGTGAGACCCACGGTTGCAAAATTACAAAATCATGTTTAGCCATTTAAAAAAAAAAAGTCTGTAAATGTTTATTTACATTTTTTTAAGCACATGTATAGTCAATTGGTCCTGTTGTTCAGCCACACAATGCTATTGGATAGTCAATGTGTTTATATGTCCCACCCTCTGAAGTTGCTAATGTCTTTTTAATTTGGGCCTCACAGGGTTAACCTCTTATGCCCGAAATATACAGTAAAAGTGTATATTTTCAGCATTACGTTTGTTTACCAATGATTTTAACTGTTATTAGTGAAATATAAGATTATAGAAATCTCAGGGCATTGAGTCGGAAACCGGCACATATTGACAGGAGGAAGTGGAGCAGCCAAAAGTGAGTGTAGCCTTTTGAAGGAAGAGACTCTGTGCTTTCAAATTTCGAAAAACGACCATACCCAGCTCACGCCAGCCCCTGCAAATCATCTGACTTCTGGATTTACTTTTTTATTTGTCTTATTTTTTGGGATTATCTCCCACAACCCTGAACGTTATTGCCATAAAACAGAACGCAGTTAGTGTCTCTACCTTTCTGTGAACGTCTAGCAAAAAACTGTGTTGCAATATGATGAAAAATGGTGGAGAAATTTACATTATAAAAAAGATGGCAGAATTCAGTACTGTATCTATAAAACCTGTTTAATCATCTTCCCTTTATTCATTTGCTTAGATTTTTCAGGTCTGGTACATTTTAGCATGGTGTTATTCACAGTCAAAGATACAAAATATTTTTTTAAATAATTGATATTCTCCTTTGGTTCATTACAATTGACTCAAGCCTAGTAACAGACACACTATTTCTGACACTGGGAAAACATTCCCTGAGATCCATAGATGTCCCTAGATTCAGATACCAAGAACATGCAAATGGACGATTTAAAAAAAATCTGTAAATGTTTATTCTACGTCCTTATGGAATGAGTGACATACAAAAAAAAAATTATTAAAAAAAGAAAAAATTATAATTTTATTTAAAAAAAATGTATATGGATGGAACAGCCACACATTGAACACATTGAACAGCCACACATCAACCGCGGGTTGGCCACCCCTGCTCTTGCCGGACTCTTCTGTACGGTCCGCTCGGAAGACGGAGAAGGAATCCGACGGAGAGATGATGTGATCCAGAGTTGATGCTTTTAGCCATGTCTCCATGAAACACATGATGTTGCAATCCCTCACGTCTCGCTCGGAGATTGTCCACTCTTATTCTCCAACGAACGGACATTCGCCAGCAGAATTTATGGGATCGCCGGCCGGTAAGGAGAACTTTTCTTTATTCCACTTCTGCGTCCTCTGTGTTTCTCGGCGGTAAGCCTGCATTGAGTGGTCCATGGGGCTGGAACCTCCTCCGCGCCCCGCTGCTAAGGCTTCGCTTGCGGGTCAGGGTTCGGAACCCCGAACCACGGGACGCCTCGCGGGCGGCGTCAGGGTTCAACGACCCTGACCCCACAAGATGTGGGAGCGGTAACACGGGCTTCCCGTACGTTTCCCTGTTAGCAAGCAGGAGGCGCGGTGGGGTAGATGCTTCCTGTCCCGTGTTCTACTCACCTTGTGCGTCTTTTGGGTGCTGCCCCCTTTTCGCACAGTCGGTGTCCTGCCCCCCCCCCCCCCACCCCTCACCCTCCCCGGTGTTCAGATGGTTGTAAGGGGACCTCAGCGGGTGCATTGGTCGGTCTCTCCGCGTCCTGCTCCAGCCTACAGTAGAAGCCCTCGAGAATCACGTCCCCACTGTCACTCATCTACCACTCCAATGTCACTTTAGAACTCACTCAGGTGTTAATTTTCGGGGGCTGGTACTTAATTTAAGTGCTTCCCCAGGGAGGGGGTCGGGGGCTACTGCCCTCAGACCCCCAAGATAATTTTTATATGGGCAGTCTGACTTGGCGTACTGACCATATATTAGTGTTGCAATGTATGATAAATAAACAGTGAAAAAATCTAAGAAATCGGATGGGGCTGGGACATTTGGGACAAATAAAAATGTAAGATGAAAATCTCCCCAGCCGTGGAGGTGTGAAATCTGGCCCGGTCGAGAACAATAGGAGTCACAAAATCAGAGTGGTGAAGTAGTGGCAGAGTAGCAGTAAATGCCTGACTTCTAAGGGCTTCTACTGTATGTCCCATAGTGAGCAGAACGCGAAGCAAGTAATGAAATGTAACGAAGGTTATCCTATAACCCTAGTTACATGAGTTCTTGCAAGCGTTCTGCTCTCAACTCACTGAGGACCCCTGACTGTCTTCCTAATGAAGGTCAAGACTCTAAGGTGCATGTAGCAGAATCTTTCAAAGTAATGTGGTAATATCCCATAGTGAGCAGAACGCTCGCAAGAACTCATGTAACTAGGGTTATAGGATAACCTTCGTTTTAAGCTAGGCTAGTGGTTCGTATCCACTTCCATTCATTAATTTGGTATCTATTTTCTTGTCTAACACTGGAGAAGACAGTAAGCACATTTCCCATAATGTTAGCATGAATAAATAATTTTTCAGCCCGCTTTTGTATCGTGCATAAGAACACTCTCTATAATCTAGTGTTTATTTGAAAACGATTAATAAATCAGCCGGAAAATGACAACGTGTTTTCGTGGAATTTCTCTGAAATTACTAGAACTCTCCCAAACTATACTCTTATTCAAAACGGTATAAAACGGAAATGTACTGATGAAAAAACAATCCGTTTCGTACATGTTGACTGCAAGCAAGTCATTGATAAGCGATACTCGAGGAAGCAGCCGTTGCATCTTTTCACCTGCACAGCGCGATCTCTCAGCGTCGGGGGTCTGCGTGGGAGGGCACGCCGCCCCTGTCACTTTCTGAATCTGCTGCGCAGGCGCACCAACCGACCTGTAGGAGTCGCTGTCCACAACGTCCGATCCCCACCCATCAGCTTCCCACCCCCTAATACTGCCAATTGTATTAGTATGAACGACCAGCCAAGCTGATAGCAATGCGGAGAGCTGGGCTCGAACCCAGCGCCTCCTGCATTGTTGGTGAGCGCCTTGCCCACTGCACCACCTAGCCACCCGGCACTGATGTTTTTTTTTCCATTGACTTCCATACTAATATTGGATAAGAAAGAGTCACTGAACTTGCACCTATTTGTACTTTCACATAAGTGACAGAAGGGTGATGATCTATGTTCTTTCAACCCTCAGAGACTGGACAATATAATACTCAGAAGGCAAATACATACCCCACACTGTACACCTGAAATGTGTTGTCATTAACTAGAAACAAAGTTGTGTTGAGAAATAAGTTTTAACACATCCTACGTTATTTTCAACACATTATTATTGTGTTTGAGTCGGCAGTCTCCAGAGGGACTCATGCTTAGGAAGGCTAGTTAGCTAATACATTATCATCTGTGAAAACAGATAACACATCTGAATTATGCTAAAATATGGAAATACATACAGTAAACTAGAGTAATACCGTTTCTACACTATGTCTATAAAATAATAGAGTCACTTTTCTCAAGCTAAATAATTTTTTCTCATTGAGGTATTCATATGTATTTATATTCCAGAGGCAGCTTTTCAATCCTACCAATAGCATTTTATACCATTTCAGATCACCCCTTGCTTTTTATTTAAATGGCAGGTTTCAGTGGTGCCTCTCTCAGGCCTGTGCAGTTGAGGTCCATGGTTATATACTCGTACTGGCATCGCGTCCTGCTCTTATGCCATATCGAGATATACCTCATATCCTGTACCTACTGTACTCCATGAACTAAAACAAAACACCCATACACTTGACCAGGCCCCGCCCCAGTGTCTTACTATAATACACCGGGCGTGGTCACCACTCACCCTTCCTCTTTTTCGTTTTCCATCATGGCGGATGCTTTGCACCCTGTGTAACTAGCGTTTATGATCTGCAGAGAGAATTTGAACAATGCCGGAGATTTGCCAGCCCCTGGAATCTTCTCAGCATGTTCCAACGGCGCTCGTATGGGTTCTGCGGTCCTGCAGCTGGATGCATTTCGATGCATCTCCGCTTCGGGTCTGTACTGGGGTTTCCTCGTCTTGTTGACAGCAGACAGAGGGACGACATGTGATGTGTAGCTATCGAGCTGACTCACACTCAGGTAGGATCCGCGCCGCTAGGCATTAACGCTGGTGTTAGTAATGCTGCTTGTTGTTCTGTTCGACAACCTAGTTGTGTATCGGCGCAAGGGGCAGGATGTCTGGGTAAACGTCCCTCTGAGTTGGACGTTTTCCAGGCTATCATGGAGCGTGCGGCTAACGCTATGCTATATGCTGGGTACTGTTTCTGTTTTCGATTCCCCGCTGAGGGATGTCTTTCTAAAAAAGTCTTCCCTCGTCTTAACTAGGGATGTCCGATATTATCGGCCGACCGATATTATCGGCCGATATCGGCAGTAAAATGTGATATCGGAAAATATCGGTATCGGTAAATTTTTTTTTTTTTTTTTTTTTTTTTAACCTTTATTTACCCAGGCAAGCAAGTAAAAACCAATTCTTTATTGTCAAAAGTATGCATTTTGGTTTAATTCAACAACAAGAGATATGTAATGTTAATTTTTACTTTTTTAATTATCATATTTTGCACAGATAATGCTTACATTTAGAAAGCCTTTTGAATGCATCCAGTGAAATTATTAGTTACCTGAAATTATTCCATTTTTTTGGGGGGAAACCCTGCATATATCGGTATCGGTTGATATCGGTATCGGTATCGGTATCGAAATTAAGAGTTGGACAATATCGGAATATCGGTAAAAAAGCCAATATCGAGCATCCCTACTCTTAACCATTCATGCTGACGGTCAATCGGTGTCTACTGTTGGGAGTATTGCGGGGGCTTTTGTTTACCTTTTTCATGGGTGAATGGGCTGAGGTCTAGGGATGGTGTGCTTTTTTGTGAATATTATGAATGGTATGCAGGACTGGTTTCTCTGGTCCGCATCCCCTTAACATTGTGTGTATGGGCTAGCCCATTCTACAGTGTATTGGTGGTGTTTTTAGTTCATTTATTCATTAATCCCTTCATGGGTGCACACCACAGTGGAGGTTGCTGGTTGCAACCACCACTGGTGCTCCGTGTTTATGAAGCAGGTGGCATCAGTCCTTTGCCTCTGGCATGTTGAAACAGTGCCCCGGCCAACACCATGAGGTGAGTCGGCCCGGCGGGTGGCTGGTGGGCTGTTAAAGCCTATACCGCCACGGTATAGAATTAGCAGCGATTAGTGACTTTGTTCGAATGGCTGTTTTTTCTGTCAAAAATGGTGTCTGGTGGCGGGGCCATGAGGGCCAGCCGACGTCGAAACATCGGGGGTTTTTGATGTTATTAGCTTTGACCTAGCCGCAAGCTATAAGCGCAGGGAGGGCTAGGATGCTGTCAACGCTTGTTTACAGACATCTTGTTTGGATTAGTCTCCCTTTTGAGGGGGTGAGAAGTTAAAAATAATTTTTCCCTCCTCAGGGCTCCCCTCTCCGCAGAGGATCTTTGGTCTTCCGCTGGAGTGCGGGCGGTATTTGTCCTAGGCCCCACACCGCCTCACGCCGCGCAGCCAGAGGTGAGAGCACGGCCTCGTCAGCGACTAGGGCGAGGCCCTCGACAGGCGGCCATGTTTTCCCCCGCCAGAGGTACCCTGGGCGTTGAGTCAACAGTCCATGAGGCCGACAGCCTTGGCGGCCGAGGGATCGGCCATATTGGATGAGTGCGGCCTGAGAAACCGTCGCCGTCCTGCCGCGAGCAGCCCGCTCTCCAATCACTCTCTCCCCCAACATCGGCGTAAAAGGGGCTCTGATTTGTTTCCTTTGGCTGCGATCCGCGAGCCGTCGTTGAAGCGCATGCCGCCCCACGTTTCGCTTCTCATGGGGACAGGGGCTGACACCCAGTTGATGGCTGAGCCTAGGTCTGTCCGTGAGAATGTTGTGCTGTCAAGCGGCTCCATAAGCTGTGTTTGGTTGAGCCTGGTGTTACGTCTGTCAACTACAAGTGTTGTCAGCAGGGGGGCTCGAGACCTTTTTTTGAGGCACACAGTGCAGGCTTCCCCGCCCTCGCCTTTGCCAGGCCGGGTATCATGTTGGTGCCTGGTCCGTGATTTGGGTGGTAGTAATATCACTGCAGGGCTACGGTGTGTAGGAACCCATGGGGGCCTCACACCTTGCATGTCTAGCTGCAGAACAACTCCTCAGCATGTTCTGGAGGGGTGTTCAGTGGGGGAGCTTTTGTCACCTGGTATGATGTCAGCTTCCCCGTATCAAACCGGCCCTTTCTGTCGGGGTCCCCCCTTGGGTGCGATTGCCTCGTGGGTTGTATCAGGGACTTTTGTCCCGATTCCACGGAACGCCCTGCCTGCACGGTTGGCGGTTGAGTTGACTACGGACAGCGGGAGGGACCGGGCCGCCTATCTACAGTTCCTTGCGGACCAGCGCCGTATGGCGGCGGGTGCGCTCTGGGAGTATCATCACATATGGCTTCAGCAGTGCCATATGTCGAAGTGGATGGAGAGAACGCTGAGGTGGGGACTTGTATTTACACAACCCCACCCGTTTTCAGGTTTGGTACAGACCCTATTGTCAGGGTCACCGGCATCAACACCATCAACAAGATCCAATCTCTGTGGACGAAGCAAGCCATCGTCGTGGCGTTTTCCTCCCGGTATTCTCTGGTGCCCGAGAACTCGGGAGGGGGGGTGTCAGACCCATGCTGGACCTGTCCCATGGGAAGGTTCAGCATTTTTTTTTATCGTCTCCTACCTGTTGAACACTGTCAGGTGGGGGCCTGGTTCTCCTCCATAGACCTGTAGGATGCGTATTCGCATCCCCGATCTTCCATCCTAGGGCTTACCTACGCTTCCTTTGCAGGGTTTAGCGTATGAGTACCAGAGGCTGCCGTTCGGTTTTTCTCTGGCTCCCGCATCTTCACCAAGTGCGTGGAAACCGCACTGGGGCCTCTGCGTCGTCAGGGGTTACGAAGTGTATTCTGCCCTGATGACGTTCTGGTCCTTGGCGGTCAAGGTGGATCGTCATGTCTCAGACCAGGCAGGTGGTGGAATTCCTACCAGCCTGGGGTTTGCTGTAGACTGAAAGTAGAGTATTCCTCTTCCCAGTCAACGGGTGGAGTGCTATGGGCATCCCTCTCAGAGCGTGTTATCGACACGCTCTGGAGGTTCCGTCCTAGGATGATTACGGCGCTGTCCGTGATACGCCTGCTCGGTATGATGGCATCTGCTCATTCTGTGGTCCCTCTTGGCCTCCTCTTCACCCCAGGAGGAGGTTACGGAGGTGGGTTTTTTCCAGCATGGAAATAGACCCGGTGAGAGGCAAGTGGAAGCGGCTAAGGTTCCCGTGTCAGTACTGGGGGACCTCGGCCCCTGGGGAGGGCCTGGGGTCCTCACCAGGGGGGTCCCCATGGGCAGTAGGCTGTCACATGTCACGTTTTCACCGACGCCTCCCTCGCTGGAGACGCGTCGGGCCAACGCAGTGATAGTCGGTGATAGTAGTGTTGCAGACTAACAGTTGGTAAGCATGCACTCATGTGTGTAGTGAAACACAGATGAGTGCATGCAATAGCAACTGAACATTTTGAAAAATTAAAGATAGAGCTGATAGCGATAGCAACTGAAAATGTTTAAAGATTAAAGATAGAGCTGATAGCGAATCTATTTGAGGCACAAGGGCGGCACAAAGGGGGTCGCGTCCTCCCCGTCTTAATCACAGGACTCAGAGAGATGGGGGGGGGGACAGGGGTTAGAGAGTTCCCATGTTTGTAGTGCTGCGGAAAAGCAGAGATGGGAGAAAATAGACATCCTAACTAAACTAGACAGATTAATCTAAAGGTCAGTCCCCGACCAGGTGAGATCAGGGTAGGTTGAAGGAGAGGGAGAAAAGATGGGTCTTAAGCAGGGATTTAAAAGCTTCGACAGAGCAGGCGCCCCTGATGACGGCAGGTAATTTGTTCCACAGGTAGGGAGCGCGGTAGACAAAGGCTCTGTGGCCGGCAGATTTCTTTTTAACCCTAGGAATTGATAGAAGCCGTGCATTTTGTGAGCGCAGAGCACGTGCGGGCGAGTATCGGGAGATGAGATCGGATAGATAGAGCGGTGCAAGCCCATTAAAAAAATAATTTTTATCCACTTTTTCTCCCATTTTCTATTTTTCTCCCATCCCAATTTTCCTATCATCCAATCCAACCCTCCCCCGTCTTTGAACGCTGTTTCATGCCTCCCACAAGCCGGCTGCAATGTGGACTAAGTCATACATAGCACGAGTCCCCTCCGATACTCGAGGTAACAGCAGTCGCATCTTTCCACCTGCGCGGCTCGATCTTTCAGCGTCGGGGGTCTGGGCTTTAGAGGGGCCCCGCCCCGTCGCTTCCTGATTCTACTGCGCAGGCGCACCAACCGACCTGTAGGAGTCGCTGTCCACAACGCCCGATCCCCACCCATCAGTTTCCCTCCCCCTAATACTGCCAATGTGTATTAGTGCGGACGAACAGCTAAACTGAAAGCAATGTGGACCGCTGGGCTCGAACAGGGAGGCGAACCTGTTCGAGCCCAGTCTCCAGTATTCGTGGTGAGCGCCTTGCCCACTGCACCACGTAGACACCCCGCCCATTTAAAAAATGTTAGGTGTAAAGACATATTAGTATAGTAGGAAGAGTGCATGATAGTATAGGACAGTAAGAAGGTTAGTGTGTTATTTAAATTGTTTCATGTCAGATATTGATTGAAGAAGTGTGTTTTTTAGTCGACGGCAAAATATTGGTCAGGTTTTGGCTGTCCTAACTGTGGTGGGAAGTTCGTTCCACCATTGTTGAGCGATGACCGAGAATAGGCGGCTTCTCTTTGATGACCCTCCCGGAGCTCGGATAGGAGTGGGTCTGAGGCGGCCAGAGGATGTAGAGCTGTGTGCCCTTTCTTCTATTTCATTGAAGTTGTGCCGTAGACGAGGCTCTGAGCACCGCACTGCAGCGTGGGTCACCAGTGTCTCGGACAGCTCTTGGTCCGGAAACCCCGGCCCTTATTACCTTTCACATGTCCTGACCCACAAGGTCACTCTGTTAGTATAGATTAGATCTGTGAGTATGTGGATTAGTATATTTCTTTCCTTTTGAAGTAAATTTAAGTCTTGTAACTTGTCGTGGTAATTCCCAAGGCATGGATGCAGGGCTTGACAATGGCACCTGCCCACCCACCAGATGTGGGTAGAATCCCCCTGGGGCGTGTACCTCTGTCATTCTACCCGCCCCAGTGGCTAGTGGCTTTTTTTCTATGAAAGGTCTGTCTGTCTGTGTGTATGTGTGTGTGTTTAGCGTATTTTCCCCCGTGGCCATGTGCGTATAAAAAAAAATCTCTGCCTTTGATTGGCTATAACACGTTCATTATGCAAAGACCAGCCCTGATCTGCCTCTGATTGGCTCTGATCATCACTCTGATATTAGCTGAATGACGAAATAAACAAAAAAGCCATGTGGTACTGTGAAACCTGACACCGTGCCCACTTCCTCATTGAGCGACACCACAAGTTTGCTTTCGGAGCATAATAGTTTCAAGACATTGCGTCGATCTGAAAGAATAATCAAGCATCGGAAATACAAGTAAATGTTTATTCTACGTCCTTATGGAATGAGTGACATACAAAAAAAATAAAAATTATTAAAAAAAGAAAAAATAATAGCAGTAAATGCCTGACTTCTAAGGGCTTCTACTGTATGTCCCATAGTGAGCAGAACGCGAAGCAAGTAATGAAATGTAACGAAGGTTATCCTATAACCCTAGTTACATGAGTTCTTGCAAGCGTTCTGCTCTCAACTCACTGAGGACCCCTGACTGTCTTCCTAATGAAGGTCAAGACTCTAAGGTGCATGTAGCAGAATCTTTCAAAGTAATGTGGTAATATCCCATAGTGAGCAGAACGCTCGCAAGAACTCATGTAACTAGGGTTATAGGATAACCTTCGTTTTAAGCTAGGCTAGTGGTTCGTATCCACTTCCATTCATTAATTTGGTATCTATTTTCTTGTCTAACACTGGAGAAGACAGTAAGCACATTTCCCATAATGTTAGCATGAATAAATAATTTTTCAGCCCGCTTTTGTATCGTGCATAAGAACACTCTCTATAATCTAGTGTTTATTTGAAAACGATTAATAAATCAGCCGGAAAATGACAACGTGTTTTCGTGGAATTTCTCTGAAATTACTAGAACTCTCCCAAACTATACTCTTATTCAAAACGGTATAAAACGGAAATGTACTGATGAAAAAACAATCCGTTTCGTACATGTTGACTGCAAGCAAGTCATTGATAAGCGATACTCGAGGAAGCAGCCGTTGCATCTTTTCACCTGCACAGCGCGATCTCTCAGCGTCGGGGGTCTGCGTGGGAGGGCACGCCGCCCCTGTCACTTTCTGAATCTGCTGCGCAGGCGCACCAACCGACCTGTAGGAGTCGCTGTCCACAACGTCCGATCCCCACCCATCAGCTTCCCACCCCCTAATACTGCCAATTGTATTAGTATGAACGACCAGCCAAGCTGATAGCAATGCGGAGAGCTGGGCTCGAACCCAGCGCCTCCTGCATTGTTGGTGAGCGCCTTGCCCACTGCACCACCTAGCCACCCGGCACTGATGTTTTTTTTTCCATTGACTTCCATACTAATATTGGATAAGAAAGAGTCACTGAACTTGCACCTATTTGTACTTTCACATAAGTGACAGAAGGGTGATGATCTATGTTCTTTCAACCCTCAGAGACTGGACAATATAATACTCAGAAGGCAAATACATACCCCACACTGTACACCTGAAATGTGTTGTCATTAACTAGAAACAAAGTTGTGTTGAGAAATAAGTTTTAACACATCCTACGTTATTTTCAACACATTATTATTGTGTTTGAGTCGGCAGTCTCCAGAGGGACTCATGCTTAGGAAGGCTAGTTAGCTAATACATTATCATCTGTGAAAACAGATAACACATCTGAATTATGCTAAAATATGGAAATACATACAGTAAACTAGAGTAATACCGTTTCTACACTATGTCTATAAAATAATAGAGTCACTTTTCTCAAGCTAAATAATTTTTTCTCATTGAGGTATTCATATGTATTTATATTCCAGAGGCAGCTTTTCAATCCTACCAATAGCATTTTATACCATTTCAGATCACCCCTTGCTTTTTATTTAAATGGCAGGTTTCAGTGGTGCCTCTCTCAGGCCTGTGCAGTTGAGGTCCATGGTTATATACTCGTACTGGCATCGCGTCCTGCTCTTATGCCATATCGAGATATACCTCATATCCTGTACCTACTGTACTCCATGAACTAAAACAAAACACCCATACACTTGACCAGGCCCCGCCCCAGTGTCTTACTATAATACACCGGGCGTGGTCACCACTCACCCTTCCTCTTTTTCGTTTTCCATCATGGCGGATGCTTTGCACCCTGTGTAACTAGCGTTTATGATCTGCAGAGAGAATTTGAACAATGCCGGAGATTTGCCAGCCCCTGGAATCTTCTCAGCATGTTCCAACGGCGCTCGTATGGGTTCTGCGGTCCTGCAGCTGGATGCATTTCGATGCATCTCCGCTTCGGGTCTGTACTGGGGTTTCCTCGTCTTGTTGACAGCAGACAGAGGGACGACATGTGATGTGTAGCTATCGAGCTGACTCACACTCAGGTAGGATCCGCGCCGCTAGGCATTAACGCTGGTGTTAGTAATGCTGCTTGTTGTTCTGTTCGACAACCTAGTTGTGTATCGGCGCAAGGGGCAGGATGTCTGGGTAAACGTCCCTCTGAGTTGGACGTTTTCCAGGCTATCATGGAGCGTGCGGCTAACGCTATGCTATATGCTGGGTACTGTTTCTGTTTTCGATTCCCCGCTGAGGGATGTCTTTCTAAAAAAGTCTTCCCTCGTCTTAACTAGGGATGTCCGATATTATCGGCCGACCGATATTATCGGCCGATATCGGCAGTAAAATGTGATATCGGAAAATATCGGTATCGGTAAATTTTTTTTTTTTTTTTTTTTTTTTAACCTTTATTTACCCAGGCAAGCAAGTAAAAACCAATTCTTATTTTATTTATTGTCAAAAGTATGCATTTTGGTTTAATTCAATAACAAGAGATATGTAATGTTAATTTTTACTTTTTTAATTATCATATTTTGCACAGATAATGCTTACATTTAGAAAGCCTTTTGAATGCATCCAGTGAAATTATTAGTTACCTGAAATTATTCCGTTTTTTTGGGGGGAAACCCTGCATATATCGGTATCGGTTGATATCGGTATCGGTATCGGTATCGAAATTAAGAGTTGGACAATATCGGAATATCGGTAAAAAAGCCAATATCGAGCATCCCTACTCTTAACCATTCATGCTGACGGTCAATCGGTGTCTACTGTTGGGAGTATTGCGGGGGCTTTTGTTTACCTTTTTCATGGGTGAATGGGCTGAGGTCTAGGGATGGTGTGCTTTTTTGTGAATATTATGAATGGTATGCAGGACTGGTTTCTCTGGTCCGCATCCCCTTAACATTGTGTGTATGGGCTAGCCCATTCTACAGTGTATTGGTGGTGTTTTTAGTTCATTTATTCATTAATCCCTTCATGGGTGCACACCACAGTGGAGGTTGCTGGTTGCAACCACCACTGGTGCTCCGTGTTTATGAAGCAGGTGGCATCAGTCCTTTGCCTCTGGCATGTTGAAACAGTGCCCCGGCCAACACCATGAGGTGAGTCGGCCCGGCGGGTGGCTGGTGGGCTGTTAAAGCCTATACCGCCACGGTATAGAATTAGCAGCGATTAGTGACTTTGTTCGAATGGCTGTTTTTTCTGTCAAAAATGGTGTCTGGTGGCGGGGCCATGAGGGCCAGCCGACGTCGAAACATCGGGGGTTTTTGATGTTATTAGCTTTGACCTAGCCGCAAGCTATAAGCGCAGGGAGGGCTAGGATGCTGTCAACGCTTGTTTACAGACATCTTGTTTGGATTAGTCTCCCTTTTGAGGGGGTGAGAAGTTAAAAATAATTTTTCCCTCCTCAGGGCTCCCCTCTCCGCAGAGGATCTTTGGTCTTCCGCTGGAGCGCGGGCGGTATTTGTCCTAGGCCCCACACCGCCTCACGCCGCGCAGCCAGAGGTGAGAGCACGGCCTCGTCAGCGACTAGGGCGAGGCCCTCGACAGGCGGCCATGTTTTCCCCCGCCAGAGGTACCCTGGGCGTTGAGTCAACAGTCCATGAGGCCGACAGCCTTGGCGGCCGAGGGATCGGCCATATTGGATGAGTGCGGCCTGAGAAACCGTCGCCGTCCTGCCGCGAGCAGCCCGCTCTCCAATCACTCTCTCCCCCAACACCGGCGTAAAAGGGGCTCTGATTTGTTTCCTTTGGCTGCGATCCGCGAGCCGTCGTTGAAGCGCATGCCGCCCCACGTTTCGCTTCTCATGGGGACAGGGGCTGACACCCAGTTGATGGCTGAGCCTAGGTCTGTCCGTGAGAATGTTGTGCTGTCAAGCGGCTCCATAAGCTGTGTTTGGTTGAGCCTGGTGTTACGTCTGTCAACTACAAGTGTTGTCAGCAGGGGGGCTCGAGACCTTTTTTTGAGGCACACAGTGCAGGCTTCCCCGCCCTCGCCTTTGCCAGGCCGGGTATCATGTTGGTGCCTGGTCCGTGATTTGGGTGGTAGTAATATCACTGCAGGGCTACGGTGTGTAGGAACCCATGGGGGCCTCACACCTTGCATGTCTAGCTGCAGAACAACTCCTCAGCATGTTCTGGAGGGGTGTTCAGTGGGGGAGCTTTTGTCACCTGGTATGATGTCAGCTTCCCCGTATCAAACCGGCCCTTTCTGTCGGGGTCCCCCCTTGGGTGCGATTGCCTCGTGGGTTGTATCAGGGACTTTTGTCCCGATTCCACGGAACGCCCTGCCTGCACGGTTGGCGGTTGAGTTGACTACGGACAGCGGGAGGGACCGGGCCGCCTATCTACAGTTCCTTGCGGACCAGCGCCGTATGGCGGCGGGTGCGCTCTGGGAGTATCATCACATATGGCTTCAGCAGTGCCATATGTCGAAGTGGATGGAGAGAACGCTGAGGTGGGGACTTGTATTTACACAACCCCACCCGTTTTCAGGTTTGGTACAGACCCTATTGTCAGGGTCACCGGCATCAACACCATCAACAAGATCCAATCTCTGTGGACGAAGCAAGCCATCGTCGTGGCGTTTTCCTCCCGGTATTCTCTGGTGCCCGAGAACTCGGGAGGGGGGGTGTCAGACCCATGCTGGACCTGTCCCATGGGAAGGTTCAGCATTTTTTTTTATCGTCTCCTACCTGTTGAACACTGTCAGGTGGGGGCCTGGTTCTCCTCCATAGACCTGTAGGATGCGTATTCGCATCCCCGATCTTCCATCCTAGGGCTTACCTACGCTTCCTTTGCAGGGTTTAGCGTATGAGTACCAGAGGCTGCCGTTCGGTTTTTCTCTGGCTCCCGCATCTTCACCAAGTGCGTGGAAACCGCACTGGGGCCTCTGCGTCGTCAGGGGTTACGAAGTGTATTCTGCCCTGATGACGTTCTGGTCCTTGGCGGTCAAGGTGGATCGTCATGTCTCAGACCAGGCAGGTGGTGGAATTCCTACCAGCCTGGGGTTTGCTGTAGACTGAAAGTAGAGTATTCCTCTTCCCAGTCAACGGGTGGAGTGCTATGGGCATCCCTCTCAGAGCGTGTTATCGACACGCTCTGGAGGTTCCGTCCTAGGATGATTACGGCGCTGTCCGTGATACGCCTGCTCGGTATGATGGCATCTGCTCATTCTGTGGTCCCTCTTGGCCTCCTCTTCACCCCAGGAGGAGGTTACGGAGGTGGGTTTTTTCCAGCATGGAAATAGACCCGGTGAGAGGCAAGTGGAAGCGGCTAAGGTTCCCGTGTCAGTACTGGGGGACCTCGGCCCCTGGGGAGGGCCTGGGGTCCTCACCAGGGGGGTCCCCATGGGCAGTAGGCTGTCACATGTCACGTTTTCACCGACGCCTCCCTCGCTGGAGACGCGTCGGGCCAACGCAGTGATAGTCGGTGATAGTAGTGTTGCAGACTAACAGTTGGTAAGCATGCACTCATGTGTGTAGTGAAACACAGATGAGTGCATGCAATAGCAACTGAACATTTTGAAAAATTAAAGATAGAGCTGATAGCGATAGCAACTGAAAATGTTTAAAGATTAAAGATAGAGCTGATAGCGAATCTATTTGAGGCACAAGGGCGGCACAAAGGGGGTCGCGTCCTCCCCGTCTTAATCACAGGACTCAGAGAGATGGGGGGGGGGACAGGGGTTAGAGAGTTCCCATGTTTGTAGTGCTGCGGAAAAGCAGAGATGGGAGAAAATAGACATCCTAACTAAACTAGACAGATTAATCTAAAGGTCAGTCCCCGACCAGGTGAGATCAGGGTAGGTTGAAGGAGAGGGAGAAAAGATGGGTCTTAAGCAGGGATTTAAAAGCTTCGACAGAGCAGGCGCCCCTGATGACGGCAGGTAATTTGTTCCACAGGTAGGGAGCGCGGTAGACAAAGGCTCTGTGGCCGGCAGATTTCTTTTTAACCCTAGGAATTGATAGAAGCCGTGCATTTTGTGAGCGCAGAGCACGTGCGGGCGAGTATCGGGAGATGAGATCGGATAGATAGAGCGGTGCAAGCCCATTAAAAAAATAATTTTTATCCACTTTTTCTCCCATTTTCTATTTTTCTCCCATCCCAATTTTCCTATCATCCAATCCAACCCTCCCCCGTCTTTGAACGCTGTTTCATGCCTCCCACAAGCCGGCTGCAATGTGGACTAAGTCATACATAGCACGAGTCCCCTCCGATACTCGAGGTAACAGCAGTCGCATCTTTCCACCTGCGCGGCTCGATCTTTCAGCGTCGGGGGTCTGGGCTTTAGAGGGGCCCCGCCCCGTCGCTTCCTGATTCTACTGCGCAGGCGCACCAACCGACCTGTAGGAGTCGCTGTCCACAACGCCCGATCCCCACCCATCAGTTTCCCTCCCCCTAATACTGCCAATGTGTATTAGTGCGGACGAACAGCTAAACTGAAAGCAATGTGGACCGCTGGGCTCGAACAGGGAGGCGAACCTGTTCGAGCCCAGTCTCCAGTATTCGTGGTGAGCGCCTTGCCCACTGCACCACGTAGACACCCCGCCCATTTAAAAAATGTTAGGTGTAAAGACATATTAGTATAGTAGGAAGAGTGCATGATAGTATAGGACAGTAAGAAGGTTAGTGTGTTATTTAAATTGTTTCATGTCAGATATTGATTGAAGAAGTGTGTTTTTTAGTCGACGGCAAAATATTGGTCAGGTTTTGGCTGTCCTAACTGTGGTGGGAAGTTCGTTCCACCATTGTTGAGCGATGACCGAGAATAGGCGGCTTCTCTTTGATGACCCTCCCGGAGCTCGGATAGGAGTGGGTCTGAGGCGGCCAGAGGATGTAGAGCTGTGTGCCCTTTCTTCTATTTCATTGAAGTTGTGCCGTAGACGAGGCTCTGAGCACCGCACTGCAGCGTGGGTCACCAGTGTCTCGGACAGCTCTTGGTCCGGAAACCCCGGCCCTTATTACCTTTCACATGTCCTGACCCACAAGGTCACTCTGTTAGTATAGATTAGATCTGTGAGTATGTGGATTAGTATATTTCTTTCCTTTTGAAGTAAATTTAAGTCTTGTAACTTGTCGTGGTAATTCCCAAGGCATGGATGCAGGGCTTGACAATGGCACCTGCCCACCCACCAGATGTGGGTAGAATCCCCCTGGGGCGTGTACCTCTGTCATTCTACCCGCCCCAGTGGCTAGTGGCTTTTTTTCTATGAAAGGTCTGTCTGTCTGTGTGTATGTGTGTGTGTTTAGCGTATTTTCCCCCGTGGCCATGTGCGTATAAAAAAAAATCTCTGCCTTTGATTGGCTATAACACGTTCATTATGCAAAGACCAGCCCTGATCTGCCTCTGATTGGCTCTGATCATCACTCTGATATTAGCTGAATGACGAAATAAACAAAAAAGCCATGTGGTACTGTGAAACCTGACACCGTGCCCACTTCCTCATTGAGCGACACCACAAGTTTGCTTTCGGAGCATAATAGTTTCAAGACATTGCGTCGATCTGAAAGAATAATCAAGCATCGGAAATACAAGTAAATGTTTATTCTACGTCCTTATGGAATGAGTGACATACAAAAAAAATAAAAATTATTAAAAAAAGAAAAAATAATAATTTTCTTTAAAAAAAATGTATATGGATGGAACAGCCACACATTGAACACATTGAACAGCCACACATCAACCGCGGGTTGGCCACCCCTGCTCTTGCCGGACTCTTCTGTACGGTCCGCTCGGAAGACGGAGAAGGAATCCGACGGAGAGATGATGTGATCCAGAGTTGATGCTTTTAGCCATGTCTCCATGAAACACATGATGTTGCAATCCCTCACGTCTCGCTCGGAGATTGTCCATCTTATTCTCCAACGAACGGACATTCGCCAGCAGAATTTATGGGATCGCCGGCCGGTAAGGAGAACTTTTCTTTATTCCACTTCTGCGTCCTCTGTGTTTCTCGGCGGTAAGCCTGCATTGAGTGGTCCATGGGGCTGGAACCTCCTCCGCGCCCCGCTGCTAAGGCTTCGCTTGCGGGTCAGGGTTCGGAACCCCGAACCACGGGACGCCTCGCGGGCGGCGTCAGGGTTCAACGACCCTGACCCCACAAGATGTGGGAGCGGTAACACAGGCTTCCCGTACGTTTCCCTGTTAGCAAGCAGGAGGCGCGGTGGGGTAGATGCTTCCTGTCCCGTGTTCTACTCACCTTGTGCGTCTTTTGGGTGCTGCCCCCTTTTCGCACAGTCGGTGTCCTGCCCCCCCCCCCCACCCCTCACCCTCCCCGGTGTTCAGATGGTTGTAAGGGGACCTCAGCGGGTGCATTTGTCGGTCTCTCCGCGTCCTGCTCCAGCCTATGTCCCATAGTGAGCAGAACGCGAAGCAAGTAATGAAATGTAACGAAGGTTATCCTATAACCCTAGTTACATGAGTTCTTGCAAGCGTTCTGCTCTCAACTCACTGAGGACCCCTGACTGTCTTCCTAATGAAGGTCAAGACTCTAAGGTGCATGTAGCAGAATCTTTCAAAGTAATGTGGTAATATCCCATAGTGAGCAGAACGCTCGCAAGAACTCATGTAACTAGGGTTATAGGATAACCTTCGTTTTAAGCTAGGCTAGTGGTTCGTATCCACTTCCATTCATTAATTTGGTATCTATTTTCTTGTCTAACACTGGAGAAGACAGTAAGCACATTTCCCATAATGTTAGCATGAATAAATAATTTTTCAGCCCGCTTTTGTATCGTGCATAAGAACACTCTCTATAATCTAGTGTTTATTTGAAAACGATTAATAAATCAGCCGGAAAATGACAACGTGTTTTCGTGGAATTTCTCTGAAATTACTAGAACTCTCCCAAACTATACTCTTATTCAAAACGGTATAAAACGGAAATGTACTGATGAAAAAACAATCCGTTTCGTACATGTTGACTGCAAGCAAGTCATTGATAAGCGATACTCGAGGAAGCAGCCGTTGCATCTTTTCACCTGCACAGCGCGATCTCTCAGCGTCGGGGGTCTGCGTGGGAGGGCACGCCGCCCCTGTCGCTTTCTGAATCTGCTGCGCAGGCGCACCAACCGACCTGTAGGAGTCGCTGTCCACAACGTCCGATCCCCACCCATCAGCTTCCCACCCCCTAATACTGCCAATTGTATTAGTATGAACAACCAGCCAAGCTGATAGCAATGCGGAGAGCTGGGCTCGAACCCAGCGCCTCCTGCATTGTTGGTGAGCGCCTTGCCCACTGCACCACCTAGCCACCCGGCACTGATGTTTTTTTTTCCATTGACTTCCATACTAATATTGGATAAGAAAGAGTCACTGAACTTGCACCTATTTGTACTTTCACATAAGTGACAGAAGGGTGATGATCTATGTTCTTTCAACCCTCAGAGACTGGACAATATAATACTCAGAAGGCAAATACATACCCCACACTGTACACCTGAAATGTGTTGTCATTAACTAGAAACAAAGTTGTGTTGAGAAATAAGTTTTAACACATCCTACGTTATTTTCAACACATTATTATTGTGTTTGAGTCGGCAGTCTCCAGAGGGACTCATGCTTAGGAAGGCTAGTTAGCTAATACATTATCATCTGTGAAAACAGATAACACATCTGAATTATGCTAAAATATGGAAATACATACAGTAAACTAGAGTAATACCGTTTCTACACTATGTCTATAAAATAATAGAGTCACTTTTCTCAAGCTAAATTATTTTTTCTCATTGAGGTATTCATATGTATTTATATTCCAGAGGCAGCTTTTCAATCCTACCAATAGCATTTTATACCATTTCAGATCACCCCTTGCTTTTTATTTAAATGGCAGGTTTCAGTGGTGCCTCTCTCAGGCCTGTGCAGTTGAGGTCCATGGTTATATACTCGTACTGGCATCGCGTCCTGCTCTTATGCCATATCGAGATATACCTCATATCCTGTACCTACTGTACTCCATGAACTAAAACAAAACACCCATACACTTGACCAGGCCCTGCCCCAGTGTCTTACTATAATACACCGGGCGTGGTCACCACTCACCCTTCCTCTTTTTCGTTTTCCATCATGGCGGATGCTTTGCACCCTGTGTAACTAGCGTTTATGATCTGCAGAGAGAATTTGAACAATGCCGGAGATTTGCCAGCCCCTGGAATCTTCTCAGCATGTTCCAACGGCGCTCGTATGGGTTCTGCGGTCCTGCAACTGGATGCATTTCGATGCATCTCCGCTTCGGGTCTGTACTGGGGTTTCCTCGTCTTGTTGACAGCAGACAGAGGGACGACATGTGATGTGTAGCTATCGAGCTGACTCACACTCAGGTAGGATCTGCGCCGCTAGGCATTAACGCTGGTGTTAGTAATGCTGCTTGTTGTTCTGTTCGACAACCTAGTTGTGTATCGGCGCAAGGGGCAGGATGTCTGGGTAAACGTCCCTCTGAGTTGGACGTTTTCCAGGCTATCATGGAGCGTGCGGCTAACGCTATGCTATATGCTGGGTACTGTTTCTGTTTTCGATTCCCCGCTGAGGGATGTCTTTCTAAAAAAGTCTTCCCTTAACCATTCATGCTGACGGTCAATCGGTGTCTACTGTTGGGAGTATTGCGGGGGCTTTTGTTTACCTTTTTCATGGGTGAATGGGCTGAGGTCTAGGGATGGTGTGCTTTTTTGTGAATATTATGAATGGTATGCAGGACTGGTTTCTCTGGTCCGCATCCCCTTAACATTGTGTGTATGGGCTAGCCCATTCTACAGTGTATTGGTGGTGTTTTTAGTTCATTTATTCATTAATCCCTTCATGGGTGCACACCACAGTGGAGGTTGCTGGTTGCAACCACCACTGGTGCTCCGTGTTTATGAAGCAGGTGGCATCAGTCCTTTGCCTCTGGCATGTTGAAACAGTGCCCCGCCCGGCCAACACCATGAGGTGAGTCGGCCCGGCGGGTGGCTGGTGGGCTGTTAAAGCCTATACCGCCACGGTATAGAATTAGCAGCGATTAGTGACTTTGTTCGAATGGCTGTTTTTTCTGTCAAAAATGGTGTCTGGTGGCGGGGCCATGAGGGCCAGCCGACGTCGAAACATCGGGGGTTTTTGATGTTATTAGCTTTGACCTAGCCGCAAGCTATAAGCGCAGGGAGGGCTAGGATGCTGTCAACGCTTGTTTACAGACATCTTGGTTGGATTAGTCTCCCTTTTGAGGGGGTGAGAAGTTAAAAATAATTTTTCCCTCCTCAGGGCTCCCCTCTCCGCAGAGGATCTTTGGTCTTCCGCTGGAGCGCGGGCGGTATTTGTCCTAGGCCCCACACCGCCTCACGCCGCGCAGCCAGAGGTGAGAGCACGGCCTCGTCAGCGACTAGGGCGAGGCCCTCGACAGGCGGCCATGTTTTCCCCCGCCAGAGGTACCCTGGGCGTTGAGTCAACAGTCCATGAGGCCGACAGCCTTGGCGGCCGAGGGATCGGCCATATTGGATGAGTGCGGCCTGAGAAACCGTCGCCGTCCTGCCGCGAGCAGCCCGCTCTCCAATCACTCTCTCCCCCAACACCAGCGTAAAAGGGGCTCTGATTTGTTTCCTTTGGCTGCGGTCCGCGAGCCGTCGTTGAAGCGCATGCCGCCCCACGTTTCGCTTCTCATGGGGACAGGGGCTGACACCCAGTTGATGGCTGAGCCTAGGTCTGTCCGTGAGAATGTTGTGCTGTCAAGCGGCTCCATAAGCTGTGTTTGGTTGAGCCTGGTGTTACGTCTGTCAACTACAAGTGTTGTCAGCAGGGGGGCTCGAGACCTTTTTTTGAGGCACACAGTGCAGGCTTCCCCGCCCTCGCCTTTGCCAGGCCGGGTATCATGTTGGTGCCTGGTCCGTGATTTGGGTGGTAGTAATATCACTGCAGGGCTACGGTGTGTAGGAACCCATGGGGGCCTCACACCTTGCATGTCTAGCTGCAGAACAACTCCTCAGCATGTTCTGGAGGGGTGTTCAGTGGGGGAGCTTTTGTCACCTGGTATGATGTCAGCTTCCCCGTATCAAACCGGCCCTTTCTGTCGGGGTCCCCCCTTGGGTGCGATTGCCTCGTGGGTTGTATCAGGGACTTTTGTCCCGATTCCACGGAACGCCCTGCCCGCACGGTTGGCGGTTGAGTCGACACGCTCTGGAGGTTCCGTCCTAGGATGATTACGGCGCTGTCCGTGATACGCCTGCTCGGTATGATGGCATCTGCTCATTCTGTGGTCCCTCTTGGCCTCCTCTTCACCCCAGGAGGAGGTTACGGAGGTGGGTTTTTTCCAGCATGGAAATAGACCCGGTGAGAGGCAAGTGGAAGCGGCTAAGGTTCCCGTGTCAGTACTGGGGGACCTCGGCCCCTGGGGAGGGCCTGGGGTCCTCACCAGGGGGGTCCCCATGGGCAGTAGGCTGTCACATGTCACGTTTTCACCGACGCCTCCCTCGCTGGAGACGCGTCGGGCCAACGCAGTGATAGTCGGTGATAGTAGTGTTGCAGACTAACAGTTGGTAAGCATGCACTCATGTGTGTAGTGAAACACAGATGAGTGCATGCAATAGCAACTGAACATTTTGAAAAATTAAAGATAGAGCTGATAGCGATAGCAACTGAAAATGTTTAAAGATTAAAGATAGAGCTGATAGCGAATCTATTTGAGGCACAAGGGCGGCACAAAGGGGGTCGCGTCCTCCCCGTCTTAATCACAGGACTCAGAGAGATGGGGGGGGGGACAGGGGTTAGAGAGTTCCCATGTTTGTAGTGCTGCGGAAAAGCAGAGATGGGAGAAAATAGACATCCTAACTAAACTAGACAGATTAATCTAAAGGTCAGTCCCCGACCAGGTGAGATCAGGGTAGGTTGAAGGAGAGGGAGAAAAGATGGGTCTTAAGCAGGGATTTAAAAGCTTCGACAGAGCAGGCGCCCCTGATGACGGCAGGTAATTTGTTCCACAGGTAGGGAGCGCGGTAGACAAAGGCTCTGTGGCCGGCAGATTTCTTTTTAACCCTAGGAATTGATAGAAGCCGTGCATTTTGTGAGCGCAGAGCACGTGCGGGCGAGTATCGGGAGATGAGATCGGATAGATAGAGCGGTGCAAGCCCATTAAAAAAATAATTTTTATCCACTTTTTCTCCCATTTTCTATTTTTCTCCCATCCCAATTTTCCTATCATCCAATCCAACCCTCCCCCGTCTTTGAACGCTGTTTCATGCCTCCCACAAGCCGGCTGCAATGTGGACTAAGTCATACATAGCACGAGTCCCCTCCGATACTCGAGGTAACAGCAGTCGCATCTTTCCACCTGCGCGGCTCGATCTTTCAGCGTCGGGGGTCTGGGCTTTAGAGGGGCCCCGCCCCGTCGCTTCCTGATTCTACTGCGCAGGCGCACCAACCGACCTGTAGGAGTCGCTGTCCACAACGCCCGATCCCCACCCATCAGTTTCCCTCCCCCTAATACTGCCAATGTGTATTAGTGCGGACGAACAGCTAAACTGAAAGCAATGTGGACCGCTGGGCTCGAACAGGGAGGCGAACCTGTTCGAGCCCAGTCTCCAGTATTCGTGGTGAGCGCCTTGCCCACTGCACCACGTAGACACCCCGCCCATTTAAAAAATGTTAGGTGTAAAGACATATTAGTATAGTAGGAAGAGTGCATGATAGTATAGGACAGTAAGAAGGTTAGTGTGTTATTTAAATTGTTTCATGTCAGATATTGATTGAAGAAGTGTGTTTTTTAGTCGACGGCAAAATATTGGTCAGGTTTTGGCTGTCCTAACTGTGGTGGGAAGTTCGTTCCACCATTGTTGAGCGATGACCGAGAATAGGCGGCTTCTCTTTGATGACCCTCCCGGAGCTCGGATAGGAGTGGGTCTGAGGCGGCCAGAGGATGTAGAGCTGTGTGCCCTTTCTTCTATTTCATTGAAGTTGTGCCGTAGACGAGGCTCTGAGCACCGCACTGCAGCGTGGGTCACCAGTGTCTCGGACAGCTCTTGGTCCGGAAACCCCGGCCCTTATTACCTTTCACATGTCCTGACCCACAAGGTCACTCTGTTAGTATAGATTAGATCTGTGAGTATGTGGATTAGTATATTTCTTTCCTTTTGAAGTAAATTTAAGTCTTGTAACTTGTCGTGGTAATTCCCAAGGCATGGATGCAGGGCTTGACCATGGCACCTGCCCACCCACCAGATGTGGGTAGAATCCCCCTGGGGCGTGTACCTCTGTCATTCTACCCGCCCCAGTGGCTAGTGGCTTTTTTTCTATGAAAGGTCTGTCTGTCTGTGTGTATGTGTGTGTGTTTAGCGTATTTTCCCCTGTGGCCATGTGCGTATAAAAAAAAATCTCTGCCTTTGATTGGCTATAACACGTTCATTATGCAAAGACCAGCCCTGATCTGCCTCTGATTGGCTCTGATCATCACTCTGATATTAGCTGAATGACGAGATAAACAAAAAAGCCATGTGGTACTGTGAAACCTGACACCGTGCCCACTTCCTCATTGAGCGACACCACAAGTTTGCTTTCGGAGTATAATAGTTTCAAGACATTGCGTCGATCTGAAAGAATAATCAAGCATCGGAAATACAAGTAAATGTTTATTCTACGTCCTTATGGAATGAGTGACATACAAAAAAAAAATTATTAAAAAAAGAAAAAATTATAATTTTCTTTAAAAAAAATGTATATGGATGGAACAGCCACACATTGAACACATTGAACAGCCACACATCAACCGCGGGTTGGCCACCCCTGCTCTTGCCGGACTCTTCTGTACGGTCCGCTCGGAAGACGGAGAAGGAATCCGACGGAGAGATGATGTGATCCAGAGTTGATGCTTTTAGCCATGTCTCCATGAAACACATGATGTTGCAATCCCTCACGTCTCGCTCGGAGATTGTCCATCTTATTCTCCAACGAACGGACATTCGCCAGCAGAATTTATGGGATCGCCGGCCGGTAAGGAGAACTTTTCTTTATTCCACTTCTGCGTCCTCTGTGTTTCTCGGCGGTAAGCCTGCATTGAGTGGTCCATGGGGCTGGAACCTCCTCCGCGCCCCGCTGCTAAGGCTTCGCTTGCGGGTCAGGGTTCGGAACCCCGAACCACGGGACGCCTCGCGGGCGGCGTCAGGGTTCAACGACCCTGACCCCACAAGATGTGGGAGCGGTAACACGGGCTTCCCGTACGTTTCCCTGTTAGCAAGCAGGAGGCGCGGTGGGGTAGATGCTTCCTGTCCCGTGTTCTACTCACCTTGTGCGTCTTTTGGGTGCTGCCCCCTTTTCGCACAGTCGGTGTCCTGCCCCCCCCCCACCCCTCACCCTCCCCGGTGTTCAGATGGTTGTAAGGGGACCTCAGCGGGTGCATTTGTCGGTCTCTCCGCGTCCTGCTCCAGCCTATGTCCCATAGTGAGCAGAACGCGAAGCAAGTAATGAAATGTAACAAAGGTTATCCTATAACCCTAGTTACATGAGTTCTTGCAAGCATTCTGCTCTCAACTCACTGAGGACCCCTGACTGTCTTCCTAATGAAGGTCAAGACTCTAAGGTGCATGTAGCAGAATCTTTCAAAGTAATGTGGTAATATCCCATAGTGAGCAGAACGCTCGCAAGAACTCATGTAACTAGGGTTATAGGATAACCTTCGTTTTAAGCTAGGCTAGTGGTTCGTATCCACTTCCATTCATTAATTTGGTATCTATTTTCTTGTCTAACACTGGAGAAGACAGTAAGCACATTTCCCATAATGTTAGCATGAATAAATAATTTTTCAGCCCGCTTTTGTATCGTGCATAAGAACACTCTCTATAATCTAGTGTTTATTTGAAAACGATTAATAAATCAGCCGGAAAATGACAACGTGTTTTCGTGGAATTTCTCTGAAATTACTAGAACTCTCCCAAACTATACTCTTATTCAAAACGGTATAAAACGGAAATGTACTGATGAAAAAACAATCCGTTTCGTACATGTTGACTGCAAGCAAGTCATTGATAAGTGATACTCGAGGAAGCAGCCGTTGCATCTTTTCACCTGCACAGCGCGATCTCTCAGCGTCGGGGGTCTGCGTGGGAGGGCACGCCGCCCCTGTCGCTTTCTGAATCTGCTGCGCAGGCGCACCAACCGACCTGTAGGAGTCGCTGTCCACAACGTCCGATCCCCACCCATCAGCTTCCCACCCCCTAATACTGCCAATTGTATTAGTATGAACGACCAGCCAAGCTGATAGCAATGCGGAGAGCTGGGCTCGAACCCAGCGCCTCCTGCATTGTTGGTGAGCGCCTTGCCCACTGCACCACCTAGCCACCCGGCACTGATGTTTTTTTTTCCATTGACTTCCATACTAATATTGGATAAGAAAGAGTCACTGAACTTGCACCTATTTGTACTTTCACATAAGTGACAGAAGGGTGATGATCTATGTTCTTTCAACCCTCAGAGACTGGACAATATAATACTCAGAAGGCAAATACATACCCCACACTGTACACCTGAAATGTGTTGTCATTAACTAGAAACAAAGTTGTGTTGAGAAATAAGTTTTAACACATCCTACGTTATTTTCAACACATTATTATTGTGTTTGAGTCGGCAGTCTCCAGAGGGACTCATGCTTAGGAAGGCTAGTTAGCTAATACATTATCATCTGTGAAAACAGATAACACATCTGAATTATGCTAAAATATGGAAATACATACAGTAAACTAGAGTAATACCGTTTCTACACTATGTCTATAAAATAATAGTCACTTTTCTCAAGCTAAATAATTTTTTCTCATTGAGGTATTCATATGTATTTATATTCCAGAGGCAGCTTTTCAATCCTACCAATAGCATTTTATACCATTTCAGATCACCCCTTGCTTTTTATTTAAATGGCAGGTTTCAGTGGTGCCTCTCTCAGGCCTGTGCAGTTGAGGTCCATGGTCATATACTCGTACTGGCATCGCGTCCTGCTCTTATGCCATATCGAGATATACCTCATATCCTGTACCTACTGTACTCCATGAACTAAAACAAAACACCCATACACTTGACCAGGCCCCGCCCCAGTGTCTTACTATAATACACCGGGCGTGGTCACCACTCACCCTTCCTCTTTTTCGTTTTCCATCATGGCGGATGCTTTGCACCCTGTGTAACTAGCGTTTATGATCTGCAGAGAGAATTTGAACAATGCCGGAGATTTGCCAGCCCCTGGAATCTTCTCAGCATGTTCCAACGGCGCTCGTATGGGTTCTGCGGTCCTGCAGCTGGATGCATTTCGATGCATCTCCGCTTCGGGTCTGTACTGGGGTTTCCTCGTCTTGTTGACAGCAGACAGAGGGACGACATGTGATGTGTAGCTATCGAGCTGACTCACACTCAGGTAGGATCTGCGCCGCTAGGCATTAACGCTGGTGTTAGTAATGCTGCTTGTTGTTCTGTTCGACAACCTAGTTGTGTATCGGCGCAAGGGGCAGGATGTCTGGGTAAACGTCCCTCTGAGTTGGACGTTTTCCAGGCTATCATGGAGCGTGCGGCTAACGCTATGCTATATGCTGGGTACTGTTTCTGTTTTCGATTCCCCGCTGAGGGATGTCTTTCTAAAAAAGTCTTCCCTCCTCTTAACTAGGGATGTCCGATATTATCGGCCGACCGATATTATCGGCCGATATCGGCAGTAAAATGTGATATCGGAAAATATCGGTATCGTTTTTTTTTTTTTTTTAACCTTTATTTACCCAGGCAAGCAAGTAAAAACCAATTCTTATTTTATTTATTGTCAAAAGTATGCATTTTGGTTTAATTCAACAACAAGAGATATGTAATGTTAATTTTTACTTTTTTAATTATCATATTTTGCACAGATAATGCTTACATTTAGAAAGCCTTTTGAATGCATCCAGTGAAATTATTAGTTACCTGAAATTATTCCGTTTTTTTGGGGGGAAACCCTGCATATATCGGTATCGGTTGATATCGGTATCGGTATCGGTATCGAAATTAAGAGTTGGACAATATCGGAATATCGGTATCGGTAAAAAAGCCAATATCGAGCATCCCTACTCTTAACCATTCATGCTGACGGTCAATCGGTGTCTACTGTTGGGAGTATTGCGGGGGCTTTTGTTTACCTTTTTCATGGGTGAATGGGCTGAGGTCTAGGGATGGTGTGCTTTTTTGTGAATATTATGAATGGTATGCAGGACTGGTTTCTCTGGTCCGCATCCCCTTAACATTGTGTGTATGGGCTAGCCCATTCTACAGTGTATTGGTGGTGTTTTTAGTTCATTTATTCATTAATCCCTTCATGGGTGCACACCACAGTGGAGGTTGCTGGTTGCAACCACCACTGGTGCTCCGTGTTTATGAAGCAGGTGGCATCAGTCCTTTGCCTCTGGCATGTTGAAACAGTGCCCCGCCCGGCCAACACCATGAGGTGAGTCGGCCCGGCGGGTGGCTGGTGGGCTGTTAAAGCCTATACCGCCACGGTATAGAATTAGCAGCAATTAGTGACTTTGTTCGAATGGCTGTTTTTTCTGTCAAAAATGGTGTCTGGTGGCGGGGCCATGAGGGCCAGCCGACGTCGAAACATCGGGGGTTTTTGATGTTATTAGCTTTGACCTAGCCGCAAGCTATAAGCGCAGGGAGGGCTAGGATGCTGTCAACGCTTGTTTACAGACATCTTGGTTGGATTAGTCTCCCTTTTGAGGGGGTGAGAAGTTAAAAATAATTTTTCCCTCCTCAGGGCTCCCCTCTCCGCAGAGGATCTTTGGTCTTCCGCTGGAGCGCGGGCGGTATTTGTCCTAGGCCCCACACCGCCTCACGCCGCGCAGCCAGAGGTGAGAGCACGGCCTCGTCAGCGACTAGGGCGAGGCCCTCGACAGGTGGCCATGTTTTCCCTCACCAGAGGTACCCTGGGCGTTGAGTCAACAGTCCATGAGGCCGACAGCCTTGGCGGCCGAGGGATCGGCCATATTGGATGAGTGCGGCCTGAGAAACTGTCGCCGTCCTGCCGCGAGCAGCCCGCTCTCCAATCACTCTCTCCCCCAACACCGGCGTAAAAGGGGCTCTGATTTGTTTCCTTTGGCTGCGGTCCGCGAGCCGTCGTTGAAGCGCATGCCGCCCCACGTTTTCGCTTCTCATGGGGACAGGGGCTGACACCCAGTTGATGGCTGAGCCTAGGTCTGTCCGTGAGAATGTTGTGCTGTCAAGCGGCTCCATAAGCTGTGTTTGGTTGAGCCTGGTGTTACGTCTGTCAACTACAAGTGTTGTCAGCAGGGGGGCTCGAGACCTTTTTTTGAGGCACACAGTGCAGGCTTCCCCGCCCTCGCCTTTGCCAGGCCGGGTATCATGTTGGTGCCTGGTCCGTGATTTGGGTGGTAGTAATATCACTGCAGGGCTACGGTGTGTAGGAACCCATGGGGGCCTCACACCTTGCATGTCTAGCTGCAGAACAACTCCTCAGCATGTTCTGGAGGGGTGTTCAGTGGGGGAGCTTTTGTCACCTGGTATGATGTCAGCTTCCCCGTATCAAACCGGCCCTTTCTGTCGGGGTCCCCCCTTGGGTGCGATTGCCTCGTGGGTTGTATCAGGGACTTTTGTCCCGATTCCACGGAACGCCCTGCCCGCACGGTTGGCGGTTGAGTTGACTACGGACAGCGGGAGGGACCGGGCCGCCTATCTACAGTTCCTTGCGGACCAGCGCCGTATGGCGGCGGGTGCGCTCTGGGAGTATCATCACATATGGCTTCAGCAGTGCCATATGTCGAAGTGGATGGAGAGAACGCTGAGGTGGGGACTTGTATTTACACAACCCCACCCGTTTTCAGGTTTGGTACAGACCCTATTGTCAGGGTCACCTGTCAGGGTCACCGGCATCAACACCATCAACAAGATCCAATCTCTGTGGACGAAGCAAGCCATCGTCGTGGCGTTTTCCTCCCGGTATTCTCTGGTGCCCGAGAACTCGGGAGGGGGGGTGTCAGACCCATGCTGGACCTGTCCCATGGGAAGGTTCAGCATTTTTTTTTATCGTCTCCTACCTGTTGAACACTGTCAGGTGGGGGCCTGGTTCTCCTCCATAGACCTGTAGGATGCGTATTCGCATCCCCGATCTTCCATCCTAGGGCTTACCTACGCTTCCTTTGCAGGGTTTAGCGTATGAGTACCAGAGGCTGCCGTTCGGTTTTTCTCTGACTCCCGCATCTTCACCAAGTGCGTGGAAACCGCACTGGGGCCTCTGCGTCGTCAGGGGTTACGAAGTGTATTCTGCCCTGATGACGTTCTGGTCTTTGGCGGTCAAGGTGGATCGTCATGTCTCAGACCAGGCAGGTGGTGGAATTCCTACCAGCCTGGGGTTTGCTGTAGACTGAAAGTAGAGTATTCCTCTTCCCAGTCAACGGGTGGAGTGCTATGGGCATCCCTCTCAGAGCGTGTTATCGACACGCTCTGGAGGTTCCGTCCTAGGATGATTACGGCGCTGTCCGTGATACGCCTGCTCGGTATGATGGCATCTGCTCATTCTGTGGTCCCTCTTGGCCTCCTCTTCACCCCAGGAGGAGGTTACGGAGGTGGGTTTTTTCCAGCATGAAAATAGACCCGGTGAGAGGCAAGTGGAAGCGGCTAAGGTTCCCGTGTCAGTACTGGGGGACCTCGGCCCCTGGGGAGGGCCTGGGGTCCTCACCAGGGGGGTCCCCATGGGCAGTAGGCTGTCACATGTCACGTTTTCACCGACGCCTCCCTCGCTGGAGACGCGTCGGGCCAACGCAGTGATAGTCGGTGATAGTAGTGTTGCAGACTAACAGTTGGTAAGCATGCACTCATGTGTGTAGTGAAACACAGATGAGTGCATGCAATAGCAACTGAACATTTTGAAAAATTAAAGATAGAGCTGATAGCGATAGCAACTGAAAATGTTTAAAGATTAAAGATAGAGCTGATAGCGAATCTATTTGAGGCACAAGGGCGGCACAAAGGGGGTCGCGTCCTCCCCGTCTTAATCACAGGACTCAGAGAGATGGGGGGGGGGACAGGGGTTAGAGAGTTCCCATGTTTGTAGTGCTGCGGAAAAGCAGAGATGGGAGAAAATAGACATCCTAACTAAACTAGACAGATTAATCTAAAGGTCAGTCCCCGACCAGGTGAGATCAGGGTAGGTTGAAGGAGAGGGAGAAAAGATGGGTCTTAAGCAGGGATTTAAAAGCTTCGACAGAGCAGGCGCCCCTGATGACGGCAGGTAATTTGTTCCACAGGTAGGGAGCGCGGTAGACAAAGGCTCTGTGGCCGGCAGATTTCTATTTAACCCTAGGAATTGATAGAAGCCGTGGATTTTGTGAGCGCAGAGCACGTGCGGGCGAGTATCGGGAGATGAGATCGGATAGATAGAGCGGTGCAAGCCCATTAAAAAAATAATTTGTATCCACTTTTTCTCCCATTTTCTATTTTTCTCCCATCCCAATTTTCCTATCATCCAATCCAACCCTCCCCCGTCTTTGAACGCTGTTTCATGCCTCCCACAAGCCGGCTGCAATGTGGACTAAGTCATACATAGCACGATAGAACCCAGCGCCTCCTGCATTGTTGGTGAGCGCCTTGCCCACTGCACCACCTAGCCACCCGGCACTGATGTTTTTTTTCCCATTGACTTCCATACTAATATTGGATAAGAAAGAGTCACTGAACTTGCACCTATTTGTACTTTCACATAAGTGACAGAAGGGTGATGATCTATGTTCTTTCAACCCTCAGAGACTGGACAATATAATACTCAGAAGGCAAATACATACCCCACACTGTACACCTGAAATGTGTTGTCATTAACTAGAAACAAAGTTGTGTTGAGAAATAAGTTTTAACACATCCTACGTTATTTTCAACACATTATTATTGTGTTTGAGTCGGCAGTCTCCAGAGGGACTCATGCTTAGGAAGGCTAGTTAGCTAATACATTATCATCTGTGAAAACAGATAACACATCTGAATTATGCTAAAATATGGAAATACATACAGTAAACTAGAGTAATACCGTTTCTACACTATGTCTATAAAATAATAGAGTCACTTTTCTCAAGCTAAATTATTTTTTCTCATTGAGGTATTCATATGTATTTATATTCCAGAGGCAGCTTTTCAATCCTACCAATAGCATTTTATACCATTTCAGATCACCCCTTGCTTTTTATTTAAATGGCAGGTTTCAGTGGTGCCTCTCTCAGGCCTGTGCAGTTGAGGTCCATGGTTATATACTCGTACTGGCATCGCGTCCTGCTCTTATGCCATATCGAGATATACCTCATATCCTGTACCTACTGTACTCCATGAACTAAAACAAAACACCCATACACTTGACCAGGCCCCGCCCCAGTGTCTTACTATAATACACCGGGCGTGGTCACCACTCACCCTTCCTCTTTTTCGTTTTCCATCATGGCGGATGCTTTGCACCCTGTGTAACTAGCGTTTATGATCTGCAGAGAGAATTTGAACAATGCCGGAGATTTGCCAGCCCCTGGAATCTTCTCAGCATGTTCCAACGGCGCTCGTATGGGTTCTGCGGTCCTGCAGCTGGATGCATTTCGATGCATCTCCGCTTCGGGTCTGTACTGGGGTTTCCTCGTCTTGTTGACAGCAGACAGAGGGACGACATGTGATGTGTAGCTATCGAGCTGACTCACACTCAGGTAGGATCTGCGCCGCTAGGCATTAACGCTGGTGTTAGTAATGCTGCTTGTTGTTCTGTTCGACAACCTAGTTGTGTATCGGCGCAAGGGGCAGGATGTCTGGGTAAACGTCCCTCTGAGTTGGACGTTTTCCAGGCTATCATGGAGCGTGCGGCTAACGCTATGCTATATGCTGGGTACTGTTTCTGTTTTCGATTCCCCGCTGAGGGATGTCTTTCTAAAAAAGTCTTCCCTCCTCTTCCATTCATGCTGACGGTCAATCGGTGTCTACTGTTGGGAGTATTGCGGGGGCTTTTGTTTACCTTTTTCATGGGTGAATGGGCTGAGGTCTAGGGATGGTGTGCTTTTTTGTGAATATTATGAATGGTATGCAGGACTGGTTTCTCTGGTCCGCATCCCCTTAACATTGTGTGTATGGGCTAGCCCATTCTACAGTGTATTGGTGGTGTTTTTAGTTCATTTATTCATTAATCCCTTCATGGGTGCACACCACAGTGGAGGTTGCTGGTTGCAACCACCACTGGTGCTCCGTGTTTATGAAGCAGGTGGCATCAGTCCTTTGCCTCTGGCATGTTGAAACAGTGCCCCGCCCGGCCAACACCATGAGGTGAGTCGGCCCGGCGGGTGGCTGGTGGGCTGTTAAAGCCTATACCGCCACGGTATAGAATTAGCAGCGATTAGTGACTTTGTTCGAATGGCTGTTTTTTCTGTCAAAAATGGTGTCTGGTGGCGGGGCCATGAGGGCCAGCCGACGTCGAAACATCGGGGGTTTTTGATGTTATTAGCTTTGACCTAGCCGCAAGCTATAAGCGCAGGGAGGGCTAGGATGCTGTCAACGCTTGTTTACAGACATCTTGTTTGGATTAGTCTCCCTTTTGAGGGGGTGAGAAGTTAAAAATAATTTTTCCCTCCTCAGGGCTCCCCTCTCCGCAGAGGATCTTTGGTCTTCTGCTGGAGCGCGGGCGGTATTTGTCCTAGGCCCCACACCGCCTCACGCCGCGCAGCCAGAGGTGAGAGCACGGCCTCGTCAGCGACTAGGGCGAGGCCCTCGACAGGCGGCCATGTTTTCCCCCGCCAGAGGTACCCTGGGCGTTGAGTCAACAGTCCATGAGGCCGACAGCCTTGGCGGCCGAGGGATCGGCCATATTGGATGAGTGCGGCCTGAGAAACCGTCGCCGTCCTGCCGCGAGCAGCCCGCTCTCCAATCACTCTCTCCCCCAACACCGGCGTAAAAGGGGCTCTGATTTGTTTCCTTTGGCTGCGGTCCGCGAGCCGTCGTTGAAGCGCATGCCGCCCCACGTTTCGCTTCTCATGGGGACAGGGGCTGACACCCAGTTGATGGCTGAGCCTAGGTCTGTCTGTGAGAATGTTGTGCTGTCAAGCGGCTCCATAAGCTGTGTTTGGTTGAGCCTGGTGTTACGTCTGTCAACTACAAGTGTTGTCAGCAGGGGGGCTCGAGACCTTTTTTTGAGGCACACAGTGCAGGCTTCCCCGCCCTCGCCTTTGCCAGGCCGGGTATCATGTTGGTGCCTGGTCCGTGATTTGGGTGGTAGTAATATCACTGCAGGGCTACGGTGTGTAGGAACCCATGGGGGCCTCACACCTTGCATGTCTAGCTGCAGAACAACTCCTCAGCATGTTCTGGAGGGGTGTTCAGTGGGGGAGCTTTTGTCACCTGGTATGATGTCAGCTTCCCCGTATCAAACCGGCCCTTTCTGTCGGGGTCCCCCCTTGGGTGCGATTGCCTCGTGGGTTGTATCAGGGACTTTTGTCCCGATTCCACGGAACGCCCTGCCCGCACGGTTGGCGGTTGAGTTGACTACGGACAGCGGGAGGGACCGGGCCGCCTATCTACAGTTCCTTGCGGACCAGCGCCGTATGGCGGCGGGTGCGCTCTGGGAGTATCATCACATATGGCTTCAGCAGTGCCATATGTCGAAGTGGATGGAGAGAACGCTGAGGTGGGGACTTGTATTTACACAACCCCACCCGTTTTCAGGTTTGGTACAGACCCTATTGTCAGGGTCACCGGCATCAACACCATCAACAAGATCCAATCTCTGTGGACGAAGCAAGCCATCGTCGTGGCGTTTTCCTCCCGGTATTCTCTGGTGCCCGAGAACTCGGGAGGGGGGGTGTCAGACCCATGCTGGACCTGTCCCATGGGAAGGTTCAGCATTTTTTTTTATCGTCTCCTACCTGTTGAACACTGTCAGGTGGGGGCCTGGTTCTCCTCCATATACCTGTAGGATGCGTATTCGCATCCCCGATCTTCCATCCTAGGGCTTACCTACGCTTCCTTTGCAGGGTTTAGCGTATGAGTACCAGAGGCTGCCGTTCGGTTTTTCTCTGGCTCCCGCATCTTCACCAAGTGCGTGGAAACCGCACTGGGGCCTCTGCGTCGTCAGGGGTTACGAAGTGTATTCTGCCCTGATGACATTCTGGTCCTTGGCGATCAAGGTGGATCGTCATGTCTCAGACCAGGCAGGTGGTGGAATTCCTACCAGCCTGGGGTTTGCTGTAGACTGAAAGTAGAGTATTCCTCTTCCCAGTCAACGGGTGGAGTGCTATGGGCATCCCTCTCAGAGCGTGTTATCGACACGCTCTGGAGGTTCCGTCCTAGGATGATTACGGCGCTGTCCGTGATACGCCTGCTCGGTATGATGGCATCTGCTCATTCTGTGGTCCCTCTTGGCCTCCTCTTCACCCCAGGAGGAGGTTACGGAGGTGGGTTTTTTCCAGCATGGAAATAGACCCGGTGAGAGGCAAGTGGAAGCGGCTAAGGTTCCCGTGTCAGTACTGGGGGACCTCGGCCCCTGGGGAGGGCCTGGGGTCCTCACCAGGGGGGTCCCCATGGGCAGTAGGCTGTCACATGTCACGTTTTCACCGACGCCTCCCTCGCTGGAGACGCGTCGGGCCAACGCAGTGATAGTCGGTGATAGTAGTGTTGCAGACTAACAGTTGGTAAGCATGCACTCGTGTGTGTAGTGAAACACAGATGAGTGCATGCAATAGCAACTGAACATTTTGAAAAATTAAAGATAGAGCTGATAGCGATAGCAACTGAAAATGTTTAAAGATTAAAGATAGAGCTGATAGCGAATCTATTTGAGGCACAAGGGCGGCACAAAGGGGGTCGCGTCCTCCCCGTCTTAATCACAGGACTCAGAGAGATGGGGGGGGGGACAGGGGTTAGAGAGTTCCCATGTTTGTAGTGCTGCGGAAAAGCAGAGATGGGAGAAAATAGACATCCTAACTAAACTAGACAGATTAATCTAAAGGTCAGTCCCCGACCAGGTGAGATCAGGGTAGGTTGAAGGAGAGGGAGAAAAGATGGGTCTTAAGCAGGGATTTAAAAGCTTCGACAGAGCAGGCGCCCCTGATGACGGCAGGTAATTTGTTCCACAGGTAGGGAGCGCGGTAGACAAAGGCTCTGTGGCCGGCAGATTTCTATTTAACCCTAGGAATTGATAGAAGCCGTGGATTTTGTGAGCGCAGAGCACGTGCGGGCGAGTATCGGGAGATGAGATCGGATAGATAGAGCGGTGCAAGCCCATTAAAAAAATAATTTGTATCCACTTTTTCTCCCATTTTCTATTTTTCTCCCATCCCAATTTTCCTATCATCCAATCCAACCCTCCCCCGTCTTTGAACGCTGTTTCATGCCTCCCACAAGCCGGCTGCAATGTGGACTAAGTCATACATAGCACGAGTCCCCTCCGATACTCGAGGTAACAGCAGTCGCATCTTTCCACCTGCGCGGCTCGATCTTTCAGCGTCGGGGGTCTGGGCTTTAGAGGGGCCCCGCCCCGTCGCTTCCTGATTCTACTGCGCAGGCGCACCAACCGACCTGTAGGAGTCGCTGTCCACAACGCCCGATCCCCACCCATCAGTTTCCCTCCCCCTAATACTGCCAATGTGTATTAGTGCGGACGAACAGCTAAACTGAAAGCAATGTGGACCGCTGGGCTCGAACAGGGAGGCGAACCTGTTCGAGCCCAGTCTCCAGTATTCGTGGTGAGCGCCTTGCCCACTGCACCACGTAGACACCCCGCCCATTTAAAAAATGTTAGGTGTAAAGACATATTAGTATAGTAGGAAGAGTGCATGATAGTATAGGACAGTAAGAAGGTTAGTGTGTTATTTAAATTGTTTCATGTCAGATATTGATTGAAGAAGTGTGTTTTTTAGTCGACTGCAAAATATTGGTCAGGTTTTGGCTGTCTTAACTGTGGTGGGAAGTTCGTTCCACCATTGTTGAGCGATGACCGAGAATAGGCGGCTTCTCTTTGATGACCCTCCCGGAGCTCGGATAGGAGTGGGTCTGAGGCGGCCAGAGGATGTAGAGCTGTGTGCCCTTTCTTCTATTTCATTGAAGTTGTGCCGTAGACGAGGCTCTGAGCACCGCACTGCAGCGTGGGTCACCAGTGTCTCGGACAGCTCTTGGTCCGGAAACCCCGGCCCTTATTACCTTTCACATGTCCTGACCCACAAGGTCACTCTGTTAGTATAGATTAGATCTGTGAGTATGTGGATTAGTATATTTCTTTCCTTTTGAAGTAAATTTAAGTCTTGTAACTTGTCGTGGTAATTCCCAAGGCATGGATGCAGGGCTTGACAATGGCACCTGCCCACCCACCAGATGTGGGTAGAATCCCCCTGGGGCGTGTACCTCTGTCATTCTACCCGCCCCAGTGGCTAGTGGCTTTTTTTCTATGAAAGGTCTGTCTGTCTGTGTGTATGTGTGTGTGTTTAGCGTATTTTCCCCCGTGGCCATGTGCGTATAAAAAAAAATCTCTGCCTTTGATTGGCTATAACACGTTCATTATGCAAAGACCAGCCCTGATCTGCCTCTGATTGGCTCTGATCATCACTCTGATATTAGCTGAATGACGAGATAAACAAAAAAGCCATGTGGTACTGTGAAACCTGACACCGTGCCCACTTCCTCATTGAGCGACACCACAAGTTTGCTTTCGGAGCATAATAGTTTCAAGACATTGCGTCGATCTGAAAGAATAATCAAGCATCGGAAATACATTTGGACTGCAATATTCTGTTGTGGATGGTTAAAACCTTTGTTTACATACTGGTGTACTGTGGGTTAAACACAGCTGCCTACAAGTCTCTGTAAGTAAGCTAGCTAATGGCTAATGCATCCTTACACAGTATTTTCATATCTTAACCAGCGTTGCAACTTGCAAGACGCTTATAATGAAACGTTCCAACGGCGACATTGTTCATCAATTCATTCAACCTAGAACCTACAGCAGGGGTGGGCAATTATTTTTCCCAGGGGGCCGAATGAGCAACTGAAAATATGTTGGAGGGCCGGGCCAAAATTCCAAACTCAATTATGCATAATATACATTTTATTTCTATATAAAAAGCAGTAAATGGCATTGTTTTGACCCCTGGTAAGAGTGTATGTTATTATTTGGCAATTAAAAGGTGAGGTTAGCTTTCAAAAATATAATTTATTCAAATAGAATTTATTTCCAAAATGATAAACAAAATGTGAAACATTAATAACAAAGGGCATTTTGAGTTTCATATACTATTGAAACAAGGATTTTCTTAGCTTTCTAAAGACATCACATCATCTTATAGCAAAAATAAACAAGACATGTCACTGAACTGTGTAAAGAAAAGTGTCCCAGTTTTGTAGCCTTTTTTACTTTACATGCCTATATTAAACATTTAATGTTTTCAGAACTGTGCAAAAAAAAGAAAAAAGAAATATCAAGTATCCCATTTCACTTGGTATATTTCCACATTTTAGTGTTCTTCAGTTCTTTTTTTTTCATTCAGTGTGAGAAATCCAGTCTCTGTTGAGCTTTAACAAGTCCATCAAAGTCAGGTTGCATGTCTGAGGTGGAGATGCGAAGCACAGCTGCCAGATGTTCATCAGTGAGAGAGGATCTGTACCTGGACTTGATAAACGTCATGACTGAGAATGTCTGTTCACATTATGTAGGTGGATCCAAAGAGAACCAACATCTTCTGAGCATGTCTCCTCATGTTTGGAAAGTTCTCCTCCTTGAGAGCAGAATAGAACTCTAGCAGTGATGCTGACTTATAGTGCTCTTTCAGTAGTGAATCAGACTGCAGGTCAATGAGTTCAAGCTGAACAACTATCAACACTGCAGGTAAAGGGAGAGGAAACCAGCTGCATTTCATCCTCAACCTTTTTGAAATCTTGAAAACGCCTTGAAAATTCATCATGCAGTGTTCCCAACATGGATGAGTACCTGTGCGGGTGATCAGCTGATGGTTTGACTTCTTTCAGGGTTTTCATGTGTTTGAGATTGTTGCTGCCTAGTTGCCTTGAAATTAATTGCAACTTTGTCATGAAGGCTTTCACATGGCTATGCATTTCATGAGCAAAAATGCCCTTGCCCTGCAGTTGTGTGTTCAGTAGGGATGGGTACCGTTCACATTTGAACCAATACGGTACCGGTACCTGTGAATCGATACCGGTACCCATCGGTACCTTTTTTCTGTACTTTAGCCTCTAAAAATGTAATCTACCTACCTCAGTTGTGAAAAAATAAATCCAAACTTCAAATAACCACACTTTCGACCGGTTTCGGCTTGCCCCGACTGCTTTGTTGTTGAATCAAGTCAAATCCTAGGTAAGCGTATATTGTGCGTGTGAACGTTGATTTTTTTTTATTATCATGTAATCTTTCGCGGGCCGGTCAGAATCACCGTACAATGCCCAGGTCTGACCTACAGTAAGCGCGCTCTCTCTCTCTCTCTCTCTCTCGCTCTCAAACAAAACAATCAAACAGAGAAAACAAAATAAATCAGTACATTACAGAAGGAATTTCTTATATGGTTGACAGTCTTTATGGTGGTTGGATTCTGTTGGATGTCCTTTTCTTGTCAAAGCAGCTCACAAATCTTGCTGCTGTGTTTGCACATTCTTGTATTTCTCCCAGTAGGTATGGGAGTTTTGAGTTATTGTCCATGTTTTCAAAGTCTCTTTGGGTGTTTGCAATTTGTGGGAAGTATATGTCTCTGATAGTGTCTTGGTATAGTGGGCAGGTTGAAGTATATATCTCTGATGTCTTGGTATAGTGGGCAGGTTGAAGTATATGTCTCTGATGTCTTGGTATAGTGGGCAGGTTGAAGTATATGTCTCTGATGTCTTGGTATAGTGGGCAGGTTGTTAAGAAGTGTAGCTCGGTTTCCACCTCATCTTGTGTGCAGCGGGTGCACAGGCTGTCTTCTCTTAGGAGCCAGGTCTGCCTAAGGCGACCTTTCTCAATGGCTATTGTGCTCGCTGAGTCTGTACCTAAGGGTCTTCTTTGTTTCTTCTTAGTCTCTCTCTCTCTCTCTCTCTCTCTCTCTCTCTCTCTCTCTCTCTCTCTCTCTCTCTCTCTCTCTCTCTCTCTCTCTCATTCATCACAGTGGTGAAAAAAGTGAGTCTGGAGCCCACATCATTTTAATAATCGCAATGTTATCTTATGATCGGCGTGTGTGGGGATTTTTGGCTGGTGAAAATGCTGAGTGGCTAGTGACTTTGGAAAACCACTAGCCACAGTGGCTAGTGAGCCAAAAAGTTAATGTCAAGCCCTGCATGGAGGTCTGGTTTTCTGAGCAAGAAGTAGGAAGCTGGAATACAGTTTACCATGGAGCAAATGGTCCAATGAAAAGATGATTTATTCAGCATACAAAGCACACAGCAGGTTTCACAGCATCAGAGGTCCATCCTTGACCACAGTCTCGGTCAAACTGTGTGTCTTACTGTTCAATACGAGTGGCTTTTAAGCCCCCAACCCGAGTCTAATCTTGTTCTGTGATTGGCTATTACTACTGGCCAACTGGGTGGGTCGGTTTCTGATGGCTGTGTGTGTGTGTGTGTGTGTGTGTGTGTGTGTGTGTGTGTGTGTGTGTGTGTGTGTGTGTGTGTGTGTGTGTGTGTGTGTGTGTGTGTGTGTGTGTGTGTGTGTGTGTGTGTGTGTGTGTGTGTGGTTAATCAGGTTTACACCAAATTCTGTTTTTTCCGTTTTAATATTTCAGAATTCTGTATTTAGCTTTTTATGCTCATTTTACCATCAAAAATATTAGTGTCTAATAAGTGGGAATGAATAAATGTCCACAATTGACTAACATATAACAGTCCATTTAATGGTTTTAAGTGCTGCAACTCAGAAATACAGTTACATTTTACACAATATTTTTCAAATAATATTGTGACAAAATAAAAATGCACAAAATATAAATACACATTTCAAGTGTAAACAATAGATACAGCTAGCTACTACTGACATTATCACAATGACAATGTCAGTAGCCTAGCTAAATCTATTATATTGTGATGCAATATAGTAATGCGTAATTTAGACACCTTTAGTTTAGTTTATTTAGTTTATAAAGGACAGTATGTACTGACAATCATTTGCATTAAACAAATAAATGGGTGCACCAGAGTTAGCTGCTATCATTTTCATCTATAGTCCTATGTACTGTAACGTTACATAGCTATTTAAGTTTATTTAGTTTATAAAGGACAGTGTGTAATGACAATCGTTTGCATTAAACAAATGGATGGGTGCACTAAATTTAGCAAGAAGCTATCATTTCCATCTATAGTCGTATATACTGTAACGTTACATAGCTATTTAAGTTTATTTAGTTTATAAAGGACAGTGTGTAATGACAATCGTTTGCATTAAGCAAATGGATGGGTGCACCAGATTTAGCAAGAAGCTATCATTTCCATCTATAGTCCTATGTACTGTAACGTTAGCTATTTAATCACAATAGTGTCGCATGTGTTTTTGCGGGTCCAGTCCACAGAACGTTGACAGAATTAGCAAAACACCTTATCGCCAGAGGCATAAAAGTCATTAGGATACTGCTCTGCTCTGAATTTAGGGCTTATTGCGGAATTTCTTAGCTTCTTGACGATGTTAACATCAAAGCAGCCAGACGGCAGACGCCTTGACACTGCTGTGTTGTGTGTAACACGCAGCGGTCCCCGGTCATGTTTGCTTTGCACCAAACGTTCCACCCAAAAACAGAATTTCAGTCCAGATTAGGCCAAATTCTGCAATATTCCACGTTTTGCAGTTGATTCAATTTTTATTGGTCAATTCCGCAATTCCGTCCGTGATTCCGTTAACACGGATTTCATATGGCTCTAGTCTCTGAGCTGTCATGTGAAAGAGAGTGTGTGTTAGTGTGCGTGTGTCTATGCATGTGGGTGTGTGGCTAGAGGTGTTAGTGTGTGTGTGTGTGTGTGTGTGCGTGTGTGTGTGTGTGGGGGGGGGGGGCTCTCTCTCTCTGAGAAACCTGTATGATGTCATAGTGTGGTCTGCTCTCAACTAGCCATTCTGAATAATGCTATAATAATGTTGAATAACCATTAATAATCAATCAAAAATACACTACAGTATCAAATCTATTGGCCATATGAATTGAGTTACTTCACTTGTGGTGATTATATTGTTTTTGAGTGAAGACTTCTTTTGAGGTGGAACTGAACTGAACTACTGTTATTTATTGACTGTGTTGAGTGATTGATATGTGATTAAGTGATGTGTTTTAAGAGAGTGGAACTGGTTTATATGAGCCACATTGCAATGTGTTAAAAGTAAGGCTGTCAAAGTTAACGCTGTATTAATGCGTTATCGCCCGATTCTATTAACGCCACTATTTTTTATTTTATTTTTTTTACTAGACTCCACTCAGGTGTATTGTTGATGCTCTCATTGATACTATGTTTTGTTTCTGAAGTGTGTGTGTGAGATATATATAGAGAGAGGGGGGTGAGAGAGATGAGGAAGGGGCAAGATAGAAAGAGAGCTGGGAGAGTGTGTGTGTGAGAGAGAGAGGGGGGGGGGTGTGATTACTCAGCCCTTGTGTGGGTGAATGTAACAATTTCCTAACGTTTTCTTTCTCCTATTATTTCATGCACACTTTATTCATTGTTTTAAATTATTATTTTCTTTTAAGTTATTTTGTGCATCACTCTGTTTTGAATTTGATGCAAATTTGCAATGCATGAGGGTCATCCTTTTGTGTTAAATGGCTGCATAAAGCAAGCATTTGTTGACTCGCATGATAAGAGTATTAAAACTTGGAACTTAAAAAGATCTGTTTAACCCTTTGATCGCCGGGGTTAAATTCATAATTTACCATCCCTCGCCAGCCCTATTTAACATGGAGAAGTTCCCCTTCTTTGCAGGGCTATAACTTTTTAAATTGTATTGCTAAATTGACATTACCATGGCCCATTCAAAGTCCTATATCTATTGTTCAGGGTGTAGCAACGTTATACTTTTTCATTCACATATTCATACTAAAATACGGTCTAAAGTATAAGTATGTTTTTATCGTTTTCTGCAGCTTTCTCCAGAACGTGATTTATAGCCCTAAATGCATTATATTGATGATTGTATACAGTTTGATAGCAATCGGCGCGAGATAAAAAATGTCAACTGCACGTACTTCTAGAAGTTACTACGTATGATCTGATGTTGACTGGATGGGCGGGGGGTTGTTTATAATTCCGTGGGCAACGTTATATCATTCATCTAGTGTGGGTGATATGATCATTAGAGCAGTTAGTATAGAAGACATTAAAAAATAATGCTGAAACTCACCGTAGCTTCCTCTCGCCATTGGGAGATGAGCGTGGAACAGAATTTTTTCTATTATGGGATGTCGAAATAACCGATCCATTTCCAGGTTGTATAATAGTATATACGTCCAAATCATGTTGTTTATCGAGTTATTGGCAACGGATCGCTATCCATTGTGTCGAGCTAGAGTCCCGGGACCTATAGCAAGTGATCGGACCAAATTGAAATGAGCACCAGCTTCCACTTCCTGTCATGTATCTATGGCGCTCTTGAACCGTTAGAGAGTTGACAGGGGCTCACCAGTACATATAATGTCTCCGGGGGAGAAATATGATTTCGATCACAGATTTTTTAAATATTGATATCAAAGACGCTGTCCAGCGTCATCGGCAGAATGAGCATGGCGGGGAATGATGTGTTTCAGCGTCAACGGCGATTAAAGGGTTAAAGTAGAAAAAAAAAAATAATAATTTGATTAATTTGCGATTAATCGCGAGTTAACTATGGACAATTATGTGATTCATCGAGTTAAATATTTTAATCGATTGACAGCACTAGTTAAAAGGGTTCATGAGAATTACACAGTGTATTCTGATACATGCACACTTTGTAGGCAGTGTTGGGCAGTAGCTAGCTACAAGTAGCGACGCTACATAGCTTAACTACATTTCTCAGTAGCGTGATGGTAGTGTCGCTACTTTTGAACTAAGTAGCGTTCTCTGTAGTGCAGCTATTTTTAGAACAAAGTAGTGAGTAGCGTGAGCAAAACGCTACATGCTACTATCAGGAGAAACAGACTAAATAAAGATTTGTGAGGGAAAAAAAACTCCCCGGAGAAAACCCACTATGATTGGTTGGTTGGTTTAGATATGAGTATGACGACTCACGATTGGGTAAGGTTAGGCCAAAACATTACGGGTAGGCCAATCAGAGGCAGGATAGGGCGGGACTCCAGCTCCACAAATCAGGAAGTGAAAATCAAAACACAGACCACTGAATGAATGAATACAATTTAACAGATTACATGAACCAGTCCATGCAAAATGGCAGAGGGATTCGATGTTTCCAGGGCTGATGGCATTGATGAAGATGATGATGTCAATAACAACAATGCCTCTCCATGGACCTAACTGGAAAAATGTATGAGTTTGACTGAAAAAACGCCTAAAACATATTTGTTTAGGTGTTTATTGTGTCAGCCAAAAACGAAGCTGCTCTCAACATCCCACACGGCCAGCACTAACTTGAGAACACATTCAGGTGAGCTGATGAAAAGCTTTACATACAGTTGACATACATGTCAACTGTTCCCAAACAGCACACAAGTCAGTGCACTTTTTGTCAACAGCTTTAACGAACAGATAGCTGCTATCATGTTTCACTGTAGGCAGAAAATTAACAATATTATGGGGGTGGAGAAAATAAAAAACAAACTAACATAAATAGTACATACACTAAGAGGGAAAATATCACGTAGAGCAGTGGTTCTCAACCTGTGGGTCAGGACCCCCAGGGGGGGTCCCCACATGATTTTGGGGCCATGGAATGTGAGTTACATATTTAAATACATTTGGTCATTTAGCTGATGCTTTCATTCAAAGCAACTTACAAATTGTGTACAACAAGTAGAGAGTATATATTTAGGTGTTTATTTGATTATTGTTTCACTGCCTTTTATTTATTACGTTTCCACAGTTCTTTCCTCATACTTTATTAACATTTTGTACATGAAGTAATTTTTTTTATAAAAATAAAGTAGTGCCGATGTAGCTAGCTATTTTTGCCATGTTCTTGTAGTGTAGCTTGCTACATTTATCTGGGGATAGCTTCCATTGTAGTTGAGCTATATTTAATCGAGAGTAACTTGTAGTGTAGCTTACTACATTTTCCATGTAGCTTGCCCATCACTGTTTGTAGGGTTTGACAAGACTCTGACTATTAAAATTGTAAAATTGCCAGGCCCTCGACCAGTCAAACCATTGACACTATTTCTATTTCCTCTTAACCAAATCCACTCACATATCCCTTACAGCTTGTTGCAAACTCTGCCTAGAATCCCCATCTTGTCAAGTAGCGACATAGTCCATTGTGCTACAATGGATGAATGAATGGATTTCATAACTATTGTTGTGAAGGGCCAGATTAAACTGAATATATATATGTATCGTTTGATATACTTTGTATATTATTTATATATATACACGGAATATCCCTTTACCTGCGTACAGACCAGAGTAATATTCGCTCTCCTATTGGACAGCGCCCCCAGGCGCCAACGCGCAAGCCCCCAACGGCAAGTTCAAAGACAACTGCAGGCATGTCAGAACATGCCCAGAGTCAGCGTAGTAATACAAGACAAGGACTGAGGTTGGGACTAGATATTCACTTAAGTATAAATACGGCGCAGGTGTAAACAGCAGCACTTCGTTCAACTAGTTCAAACCCTTCACCACGAGTCAACGTGCAGTGAAGTGAGCAACCTTGCATCTAAATAGAGCATTGAGAACCGCGTGCGAATAGAATGTTAAAGTGTCAGAGTTTAAGGCAGTAACGTTGAGTTCGACTTAATCTAATGTGAAGTAATAGTCGATCATTTATTGTATATCGTGCGGCCACAGTTCTTCCGTGTGTAGCATTACCCATCGGTTCGTCGTGTCTTTAGCTAGTGCACTTATCCAGGCTGTGTGGCCTAAATACGTTGCCCACACCCGAGGAGTCCTAGGCGAGAACCGTTGGACATGTGCCCAGGAGAATTGGCACCGGCGATTGCAGAACCATTCCTGGTTGGATTATATTGCTTTGGGACCGTGAATACCGGAGAAGAGCACCGTTGATTTCCACTGTCGTTTGGGATTTAACCTCGTGAGGATTACCACTCGGGCCTGCCTCGTGGAAGGGACTGGCTAGCTGTCGTCAATGCTGTCGAGCATCTTGGATTACAACTATTGCTTTTGTCTGCTGATCAAGGGAGTACAAGCACCGACTCCTGTACCTGGAGTCTCTTTATTCCTCGTTGACTCAGACGGAGTACCCGAACATTCCTCTACCCATTGTCTCCAGTTGGTACCGGTGTTGCCCCTATATAATTGCTACTATACAACAGGTGGCGTCAGCTTAGACCCATCATAGGATTCCTGATATTCTTAGTGACTTATGCTCTTGACTGACTTTACGTATATTCTTCGCCATACAAGCGCGACCCTAATTCTCAATCTGTAACCTAACGTTGCCTAATAATAATAAATTACCCTCCAATAGTATTTCTGTGTCAATGCCGTATTCTTGAGAGTGTTCACCATCTATATTTGATGTACTGTTTGGCCAGTAATTAAAGTACATAACTAGCAGTGGTTTAATATATCACAATCTTTAATACAGTCAGGGTTTTGTAACCCCTCAGTTACAATTGGTCCTTCGAGCCGGAGGGTATCAGTGTAATATTTAATATAATATTAATATTAACCATGGCCAGCGGTGAACACTCCCCAAACGGCTCCCCCAAGCTAGAACGCCCGCAGCGCAAACGTCAGCCACCTCCATATCTGGAGGAATTCGCTTTCGTTCTACCCCCTAGCTTATCTAAACAGACGTTAAATACGGATAAAGCGGATAGTCAAAGCATGTCCAATCCTATCGACTTGGCGACCCTGCCAGTAGAGACCCCAGTGGGTTCAGACCAAACTGACTCAGCTCACGGGGGGGACCAGGTGGGACATGACATGACTATACCTCCAGACAGCGTCACCGGGATAGACCCCGGAGCGCTCCAGGATAAAGAAAGCGCTCCAGGGATAGAACCCGACACACAACCAAGAGAAGAGAACCGCGCCCAGGAGATGGACCTCGGGGCGCGCCAGGAGAACAGATCTCCAACAAGCCCTGTCAGCACCCGATCACCTCCGTCAGTGTCATCCCCCAGAGAGGCGGACCAGATACTGGCGCAAGCCTTGATCGCCACACTGACAGCCTCCACCGAAAGAGACCGACTTCAGGGTGAATGCGACCGGCTTCAAGCAAAGACGCTTAGTGAGCGCGAACACTCCGCCACGGAAAGAGAGTGCCTCCACGCGCAACTTCAAGCGCAAGCCCTTAGTGAGCGCGAACACTGCCATGGAACGAGAGCGCCTCCAGGCTCAACAGATGAGCGAGCGCGAACAACGAGAGCGCCTCCAGGCGCAACAATTAAGCGAGCGCGAACACTCTGCAGCGGAACGAGAGCGCCTTCACGCGCAACTCCAAGCGCAAGCCCTTAGTGAGCGCGAACACTCTGCAACCGAACGAGAGCGCTTCCAGGCGCAACAAAGGAGTGAGGACGACCGCATAAGACTGGAGGAGAGGCGCCTTCAGACGGAAGAGAACATCGAACGAGACCGCGCCAATGCACAGCGCGACGCCGCCAATGCCCAGCGCGAAGCAGAGCGCGACCGGCTGCAGGCGCAGATGATAGAACAATTGATTGCCAGGGCGACACCCCCTCTCTCCGCACGGAGCTCCCGGAGATCATCACGACAAGGGTCTAGGGCACCTTCCCCTACTCGACAAAGCGACCCGGGACCCGGCCAACAGGAGGAACCTGTCTACGTCTCCGACCCCCCTCCCCGACCGGTCCATACGAGACCCAGCCAACGGGAAGAACCGGCCTACGTCGCCGAGAGACTGACTAGAAGACTCCAGGACCTAGAAGAGGAAGAGGAAGAGGAGGAATGTCAAGCCCACCAGCAGCAACGTACTCTGGACCAAGAGGCCCAGTACAGCCCGACTTCAGCCCCGAGTCACTGCACTACAAACCCCCGACCCAACTCACGGGTGAGTTTGACGTACAGTCAGCACCGAGGAACAGCACCTGGGGACCCGGCCTCTGGTACCCACCAAGTACTAACCCACGACCACACGTACGGGGAGACTCGCCCAGGAGGCCTCTTCCCCTACGCTCACCAATGTGCCAGCCATCCATGGCATCGTACCTTGGCACACCGACGTTCCCCGACTTTACGCGCGAGGACAGAGCACAGTACACGGAATTACGCATGTGTTTGGAGACTATGATGTCCGACGTCCCCGACGAGTCGTACAAATATGCCATCCTCCTCAAGCATCTCAAGGTGCCCAGAGCGCATAACATAGCGCTGGCATATTCCAACTCAAGCACCCCATACTCCGCGGCTCTAGTGGCCCTCGACCAGCGTTATGGACGCATATGGGATTACGTGATCCAAGAAATACGGGATATCGACCGCCTCCCCCCAGCCAAAGACAATAGAGCACTGGATGACCTCTCTATCAAGGTACAATCCCTCGTGGGGATGCTGGGGTCCCAAAAGGAGAAGGGGAGACATGAACTTTATGCAAATTCTAACGTGGAGCGGATACTGGAGAAGCTCCCTCCAACCCGTCAAGAGCGTTTTCGGCGGCAGAGAGACCACCCCAACGGCCCAGAAGCATCCCTCCTAGACCTAGCTGATTTCCTCGCCAGGGAGGTCAGCAGTCTACGACTGGACACATTCGTGTGGAGTGACTCTAGCCCTAGAGATGGACCGCGGAGGTTCAATGACAACCGCCGGTCCGTGACAGTTATGCACCAAGCCGAGGTTGAGCCACGGCAGACGAGCCACAACACCCACGTCAAGGAGAAGTGGAAGGCTGTCTGTCAGTACTGTGAAAAGGAACATTGGCTGTCTCAATGTGACACTTTCAAGGAGCTGACCGCTGACGAGGTGAGTCAGTGGATCAAAGCCAACCGCTGCTGCTTCCGCTGCGCGCGCAGCCATATGGCAGCTGAGTGCCGTTTAAAGAAGAAATGCAGCAAGTGCGACGGCGCCCACTTGGAGGTCCTGCACGACAGCAACAAGCGTCCGCCAGGAAACCAAAGTGGGCCCGTCACGGTGATGTATCAGGCCGAGGCGGTGTCACCACAAACCAGTCCTGGACCCCCCCCCTGGTGTCCTGACTGCTACAGCAGACACTGGGAGTCACGGTGCTACTCGGACTACCGCGAGTCGGCACCACTACAGAAGATCCATAGGCCCCCCCCCTGGTGTACTTACTGCCGCAGCGGACACTCCATGTCACGGTGTGAAGCCTACCAGAAACTGACCCCCGCCGAAATGGATCAGTGGAGTAGGACGAACACACAGGACCACGCTCGCTGCGATACACTGCGCGAGGCCCACAAGAAAGGACTAGCCCGACAAGGCAACCCACCAACAGGAGTGCTCCACATAGACCAGCATAGCGGGAGCCCCCGAGTGCTCATCAAAGTGGTCAGAGTGCTCCTGAGTTATGAGGACAAGGTCCTGGACACTTACGCCGTCCTAGACGATGGGTCTGAAAAGACTCTCCTCCTCGCTTCCGCCGCAGCCCAGTTGGGCCTGCGGGGTGCCAAAGAAACAATGACAATCCGTACCATTAGAAGAGACCGGAAGACCATAAAGGGTGAAAATGTCTCCTTCACGATAGCAGCGGTCGAGCAGCCCGAGAAGCAGTATAGCATCACTAACGCCTTCACCAGCCACGACATAGGCCTGACAAGCTACAACTACCCCATCCCACAGCTGATGGCGAAGTACGTGCACCTACGTCAACTACCTATACCGCTCATCGACGGCGCCACACCGACCCTGCTCATAGGCTCCGACCACGCGGACCTCATTCTCCCAATTGAGGCGGCCCACATCGGACCCAAAGGATGCCCAGTCGCGGTTCAGACCCGACTGGGGTGGACGCTCCAGGGCCCCCTCTACGGACTTGACAGTCAACCCACGTCTACACGCTGCCTGCACACAAAGGTGAGCGACACCGGCCACTCTCTCGTACAGCCCGTTGAGAGGCTATTGACATTAGACAAGAGGCCTGTGAGAGAACCGTGGGCCCAAGAAGAGGGAGTTCCGAACTCCACCCCCCTCAGCTGCGCTCCAAGCGACGTAGCTGACCTCGAACCCAGCACCCCAAACGACTTCTTGATGGGGCGGCCGGAACCGGCCCCTCCTCAGACGGGGTACAGACCAAACAAGAGGAACAGACGGAGGATGTGGAGACACAGCCAAGCACAGATCAACCAGTCTCAGGCCCGCTTCCTCCTAAGCTCCCTACCATCCCTTCCAGCCCGTCAGAAGCGGGTCAAGGACAGGGACAACTTAAAAGTGGACACAGTCGTTATGATCATAGACCAGTCACTACCCCGAGCTGCGTGGCCGGCCGGCCGCGTAAGCAAAGTGATCACTGGTGCCGACGGAAAGGTCAGAGCGGCAGAAGTTATTGTCCAGGGGCGGACCTACACCCGACCCGTGGCGAGGCTGATAGAGTTGCCGAGGCTCCCTGACTCCCCTGATGACGATCATGACCCACTGACTTTGTAGATTGCCCTACTCCCCACAACAGACATTGAGCAGTTGACTAGACTATTAATCTGTCTCCCTTTTAACTAATTAGGTGCGGACTAATTAGGAGGCGGCTGTTGTGAAGGGCCAGATTAAACTGAATATATATATGTATCGTTTGATATACTTTGTATATTATTTATATATATACACGGAATATCCCTTTACCTGCGTACAGACCAGAGTAATATTCGCTCTCCTATTGGACAGCGCCCCCAGGCGCCAACGCGCAAGCCCCCAACGGCAAGTTCAAAGACAACTGCAGGCATGTCAGAACATGCCCAGAGTCAGCGTAGTAATACGAGACAAGGACTGAGGTTGGGACTAGATATTCACTTAAGTATAAATACGGCGCAGGTGTAAACAGCAGCACTTCGTTCAACTAGTTCAAACCCTTCACCACGAGTCAACGTGCAGTGAAGTGAGCAACCTTGCATCTAAATAGAGCATTGAGAACCGCGTGCGAATAGAATGTTAAAGTGTCAGAGTTTAAGGCAGTAACGTTGAGTTCGACTTAATCTAATGTGAAGTAATAGTCGATCATTTATTGTATATCGTGCGGCCACAGTTCTTCCGTGTGTAGCATTACCCATCGGTTCGTCGTGTCTTTAGCTAGTGCACTTATCCAGGCTGTGTGGCCTAAATACGTTGCCCACACCCGAGGAGTCCTAGGCAAGAACCGTTGGACATGTGCCCAGGAGAATTGGCACCGGCGATTGCAGAACCATTCCTGGTTGGATTATATTGCTTTGGGACCGTGACTACCGGAGAAGAGCACCGTTGATTTCCACTGTCGTTTGGGATTTAACATTGTGAGGATTACCACTCGGGCCTGCCTCGTGGAAGGGGCTGGCTAGCTGTCGTCAATGCTGTCGAGCATCTTGGATTACAACTATTGCTTTTGTCTGCTGATCAAGGGAGTACAAGCACCGACTCCTGTACCTGGAGTCTCTTTATTCCTCGTTGACTCAGACGGAGTACCCGAACATTCCTCTACCCATTGTCTCCAGTTGGTACCGGTGTTGCCCCTATATAATTGCTACTATACAACAGGTGGCGTCAGCTTAGACCCATCATAGGATTCCTGATATTCTTAGTGACTTATGCTCTTGACTGACTTTACGTATATTCTTCGCCATACAAGCGCGACCCTAATTCTCAATCTGTAACCTAACGTTGCCTAATAATAATAAATTACCCTCCAATAGTATTTCTGTGTCAATGCCGTATTCTTGAGAGTGTTCACCATCTATATTTGATGTACTGTTTGGCCAGTAATTAAAGTACATAACTAGCAGTGGTTTAATATATCACAATCTTTAATACAGTCAGGGTTTTGTAACCCCTCAGTTACAACTATTGTACATCTCACTATTTCTTCCTGTCGACATACCTACTCCACTATGGCCTTTCTCCTTTCTGTGGGATTTGCCTTGCACACTGTATGCTGATTTCCCAGCGCTGATCCATAAGCCCCCTAGCCTTGTTGTACATTAGGTATGTTAGTGTAAAGTGTCACAGCCAACTAAGTGACACTGGTTAGTATGACATCCTGTTCTTATATATGATTATGAGGAATGTCTGTAGATTCTTCCTCCCACTTGTGAAAAAAACTGTGAGAACTGTGGACTCTGGAACCGTAACTTGTGTACACTACAATATCTTGAACTCTCCACAACTCTCCACAACTCTCCACAAGGAATTGAGAAGAAACACGTTATGTGTAAACACATGTTAAGTGCCACAAGTCAACGAGTGACACTTTGTATAGTGTTCTTGTGTTTGTTGTGTATGATTGGAGCTATGTATGTGACCTGTATATTCTTTATACACTTTAAAACTATGTTACAGTGTAGTCAGAATGGAGGCAGAAGTGCAGTCTCTGTTAGAGGGGGGGGAATGGGCTTCCCTCTATCTGTGGCCTTAAGTGAAGAGCAGGCCTGAGCTGAGAGCAAGTCGGCACAGTTTAACCCTGTCCTGTCTGCACAGAATAAAACCAATGATTGGTACAGGTGTATTGTATATTTATATATATATACAATATATACAATGCAATATACAATATATATTGTATGTTGTATATAGTACAGGTATATTGTGTATTGTAGGAACACAGGCCAGTTATTCCCTCTCGATAATGACTACAGCCCAGAAGAATGTACGGGGCCTCTCTGCTCCAGAAGGGACTTTCCACAGCAGAGACAAAGGGAGGAGTGCACCATATCGTACTCTGTTCCAGCAAAAATGTTACAATTACTTTTCAAGTTACGGCCCAGTGGAGTAGGATGGGAGGAGAGCTAGTCCCTACGTATTGTGCATTGACTGGCTAGTGAAATGACATCACAGTGACATCACTGTATTTGGACCAATAAGCAAAGAGATCTGGGGCCCTTTATAAAGGCCAACTTGCCAGATCACAGTCAGAATTTGGGATTTTGAGAGATTTTGAAGATTTACCATAGCAGGCACAAGCCGTGTCAGATGAGATGTTTTTGTTTTATACTTCTTTTAACTGAGTTGGATATTTCCAATGAAGTCTCATTTGTAACTTGCTTTTTCTAAATAAAAACAGCTTTTTATAATATATCTTTTGAGTCCTTGGACTGATTTCCAGTAGCAATGTGCTCCGATGCCAGCCGACGCCCTGAGTTCCAATGGAGGGTGACTATACATGTACTGTAACCATACAGATTGAATCAACTGACTGGTTAATGCTTTTCAGCTAATATATATATATATATATATATATATATATATATATATATATATATATATATATATGTATATGCTATGTACTGTAGAAATACTATACATGGAAATGTGTGATGTTTGCGGGTTCCGGTATCTCTGTGTCCAGACGGACTCTGTCGAGTTATGTGGGACCTCGACCGTCTGAATCACTGCAGGGTTAGATGGTCGGTTCCGCTGACGGAGGAGGAGGGGGGAAACAGGAGATGCTGGGGCGTGCAAACAATGATTACGAGTTAGTACAGTGGTGATACTTACTAACAAAGTAGTAATACAACCAAGCTTTCAATTGAGCAGTATTACAAGCCCTTTCGTAAAATGATAATGATGATGATGATGATGATGATAATAACAAAATAATTGTTTTTATATGCTATAAGAGTTCTCCTAAGACATACATTCGGTTTATTTCAAACAAGAAGAGATTAACAACTCTTCATGATTACATTTCATATCAACTGGATATAACTAGACCAGTGACTTGAAGTAATCTAGACAGAAATAGTAATTGACTCGAGAACTTGGCGAGTTTAGCACCTCGCCGGGGGATATCGAGCGGCCACGGGTTTATATCTCGAGTAGGTGATTGAGATATATAGAGACAACCTGTAGCTCTTTTAATGGCGTCCCTTGGGTTAGGGCTGAGATCGGTAAGATAACAGCCAAAATAAAATAAAATAGAAATATTGAAAAAACGGAGAACCGAGCTTTAGAATACACCAGTCAAAGGATATTGATCTGTATGGCCCTCGGTGGAAAGCAGTGGCAAATTAAAGGCATCTGCATCGTGGGGGCATTGCTGGTGGAGCGGTTGAGGCCGCAAAATTGGATTAAAGAAAAAGAAAGTAAAGAAAACCCTCTCTCTAAAATGTCTGGCAGTTTAGAGAGACATCAGCGCAGCCATACAGGCTGGCAGCGCCGGCTAATAAGCTGGTGCTAACTGGAGGCTACAGGAGGCTACATAGCCCTAGCCCACTGGAACACGGGCTGACAAGCCAGGAACGAGCTAAATGCTAACTGGATGGCTACCTAGCCCGAGGCTACGTGACGCTAGCTAAAACGGCGCGTTCACTGGAATGCAGGCTAACTAAGCCACAAACGAGCTAAATGCTAACTGGATGGCTACCTAGCCCGAGGCTACGTGACGCTAGCTAAAACGGCGCGTTCACTGGAATGCAGGCTAACTAAGCCACAAACGAGCTAAATGCTAACTGGATGGCTACCTAGCCCGAGGCTACGTGACGCTAGCTAAAACGGCGCGTTCACTGGAATGCAGGCTAACTAAGCCACAAAAGATGGCCACCGGTGAACTACCCTGGAGACTCCGCCTTGCACCATCTAGTTATATATCTGTCTATGCCTACTGCACAATCCTTGTTAGACTCCAGAACTAACCATCTCATCATGACAACTAGAAAAACATCACATTTAACTGACATTATGTGTCAGTTACAATTTAGTATTCATAGGTTATGCTTCTGTAGACACTTTCATCTGATTCTTTATCGATTAGGGGCTAATGTTAATTCATTGCCACCCATCAATGACACATTCTAACCCCTGATGAAATGACGTCTTTCTGTGAATCTCTCAGTTACAACAGCATTGTGTTGTACTCCTGTGTTTATAGAGTAGCTGCATTATTTATAGGTCTATAGTAGATTGCTTTGCCTATTTAGTGACAAGAGGAGGAGAGAGGGGTCTCATTCACTGCTCATAGATAATCGGAACTGTGTTTGTGTTGTGCTGGCAAAGCAGTGTTGTGTTTATAGGTTAAGTATTTAAGTTCACTAGTGCTTATTGGTCATATGAGAGGAGGAGAGGGCTCGCTCACGGCCTTGAGATGTCAGCAACTGTGTGTGGTGCTTCAATGCTTTCATCAGTGTTTTCTGCTCTTTATTCATCACATGTGCCCATGGCAGATTATGATCAATACGCAGCATCTCTTGTCTTATTTATGTCACGTTTCTTATTTAGCCTATTAGCTAGGCTACTACGTGTATTCTGCATGGGTCATTTCAGCAAATGAGCTCTTACAATATGTTCTTCAGAAGTGAATAATAACCCTTATATGTAAACACAATTCATCATAATAGCCACATTAACACGTTGTGCCCCAACAACGAGTATACTCGTTATTGCCCGCCAATCAGTGTGCACCAACAACGAGGGAACTCGTTTTTGGGATCAATATTTCATTTTTTCGCCATGGCATTCATAATTCATCCAGCCTCCCTCCGGGACACAGCTGGACCCTGGTCTGATATTGCAACGCCTCAATACCGCCCCCTGGTGGATTCCGGGTGAGTTACACTCCACGCTAAACCGGAAGTGGCGCTCTCGGTGCATCGGGAAATTAGCGCTAGCAGACTGGGCCCAAAGATGGCTACAATGCATGGCGGCCAATGTGTTAACCCTTGTCGGGCTAATTATAATGTTAGCCAAACTAATTTCAGCACGTTGGTTTTACAGTTCAAAACCTAAAGGGGAACTTCACCAAAGAACAATGTTGATTTATTTTGCACATGCAGTACATTACATTACAAGTTATTGCTATTTCAATACAAATATTCAATGTCCTCAATGACATCACTGGTCACCATATTCAAACTCATTTACTCTCAATAACTGTCAAAACTAAATTAATGTTTAGTGTTTTGGATGTGTGTGAGATTATTTGCAAAATAAATCAAAAATATTTTTGGTGAAGTACACCTTTAACATAACAATAAAACATTTCAACATGACGCACATCTATCTCCCTGTTTCCTCTCTTCTCCTTTCCTTTTATTAATTTGTTACCCTGAATCTGTGCAGTTAAGGACCTTTACCTCACAATGCTGCCACCGCTGCTGCTTGTTTGTGGTCATGGAGTTAGGGGATGACAGAATCTTTATTATCATATATATTTATTTTGACGTAGCTTTATGCTTCCCCAGGCCAGATGCAGCTGCTATCACCTATGGGTGGCCAACCGCGGCTCGCGAGCCGCATGCGGCTCTTTGCCCGTCAATGCTCTTCCACCCATAAACATTTTTTTTTTATTTTTTTTTATTTTTAGCTTTTTTTTTATGTCGCTCATTCCATAAGGACGTAGAATAGACATTTAAATTTTTTTTAAATGGTCCATTTGCATGTTCTTGGTATCTGAATCTAGGGACATATATGGATCAGTGTCAGAAATAGTGTGTCTGTTACTAGGCTTGAGTAAATTGTAATGAACCAAAGGAGAATATCAATTCTATTTAAAAAAAATATATATTCTTTGACTGTGAATAACACCATGCTAAAATTTACCAGACCTGAGAAATCTAAGCAAATGAATAAAGGGAAGATGATTAAACAGAAGGTTTTGTAGATACAGTACTGAATTCTGTCATCTTTTTTATAATGTAAATTTCTCCACCATTTTTCATCGTATTGCAACACCGTTTTTTGCAAGACGTTCACAGAAAGGTAGAGAAACTAACTGCGTTCTGTTTTATGGCAATAACGTTCAGGTTTGTGGGAGATAATCCCAAAAAATAAGAGAAATAAAAAAGGAAATCCAGAAGTCAGATGATTGACAGGGGCTGGTGTGAGCTGGGTAGGGTAGTTTTTTCGAAATTCGAAAGCCCTGAGTCTCTTCCTTCAAAAGACTACACTCACTTTTGGCTGTGCCACTTCCTCCAGTCAATATGCGCCGGTTTCCGACTCAATGTCCTGAGATTTCTATAATCTTATATTTCACTAATAACAGTTAAAATAATTGGTAAACAAACGTAATGCTGAAAATATACACTTTTACTGTATATCTCGGGCTTAAGAGGTTAAAGCCCAACTTGCAGGTTAAACCCTACTCTGCAATTATGGGTAGTTTACATCATTGGTATCTAATTTAATTATTATTTTTTTCCATTTGACGCCGGAAATTTCACTCAGAAATGGTTAAAAAGGTCGACACACGAATAACATGCACGAGCAAATCTAAAAGCTTATCAGACGCTAGCACGGCCGTGACGTCACTTCAGGAAACGTATGCCTTATGCCCGTCCGGGTCATAGTACTACTGGATATATGGCGCTGGCTAACGTTAGCATTATGTCTACTGTCGTGAACCATTTTAGATCGGGGCATGTAGAGGAGTTTGGGGAACGAGTAAAATCATGTGCAGGTCCTCTTCTCAGACCTGTGTGGCAAAGCACTGCACACGCATCATGCAAGCTACACGTCGCTGCATGTTGATCAATGGTGCACCGAGTGGGCTACTATTGTGCTAACAACGCGCTGCGGCGTCTGGCTTGTTGGCCGGCATGAGTGCCCGATTTGGGGTGGTTCTATCCTCTTTGTGTGCCTTTGTCCTCGCGGGTGTTCTGCCGGGGAGCTTGTGGACGCGACAATAGTGGTGGTTGTGTGTTTGAGCTTGTAGCGTTAGTTAGCTCATAGCTATCGTGTACCACTAGCGTTACGGGCTCGAGCACCTTATGGCTGCTGCTGTTGTCATGTCCATGGGCTCCCTGGCAGGGTACTTGTGGGGACGGGGGTGTACAGAGAGGAGAGAACCATTTTGGGTTGGGCGTTCATGCCGGCTAGCGAGCTGGACGTCGGGATATGTTGTTAGCACAATAGCTACCAAGCTAAGCTATGTTAGCTTCTAACGGTGTATACACAATATGTACAACGACACAATGAATTACATTATTACAAATATGGTAACGTGGTTGTGGCTTTTACAAATAGTGGTTAGCTTTAGAGATGGATGGCTATGATCACGGAGCAATAGTGTTGTTAGGTGAAACAGATACATTTTCATTCGGCTAGTAGTAGCAAGGCTCTCTGCCTGCAGTGCCTGCCACTAGCTGTGTGTGACTCTCAGAGCCCCCTGGTGCCCTGCACCTGTTGTGACGACATCATTTCAATTACACGCGCACGTTATGAACCATTGATTAAAATATCCACGTGCGTGGTGATTGTGTTGGGCAGACAAAATGTTTGATAAAAACGCTAAAACTGGGTCAATTTCAATATTTTTTTTCCTTCTTCATGAAAGTCACCGTTGGCCTAGTCCACATTGTTTATTGAACAAAAATACAACATGCAAGTTGGCCTTTAACCCTGTGAGGCCCAAATTAAAAAGACATTAGCAACTTCAGAGGCCAGAGGGTGGGACATATAAACACATTTACTATCAAATAGCATTGTGAGGCTGAACAACAGGACCAATTGACTATACATGTGCTTAACATTTTTTAAATAAACATTATTTTTTTTAAATGGCTAAAAGTGATTTTGTAATTTTGCAACCGTGGGTCTCACACGGTACTTTTAACCATGTGAGGCCCAAATAAAAAAGACATTAGCAACTTCAGAGGCCAGAGGGTGAGACCTATAAACACATGAAGGGTGCCATGACTGAAAAAAAAGGTTGATAAACGCTGGTATATATGGTGTGGCTCTTTGTGGTACCACAGTCATTTTTGTGGCTCTTAGTCTCTGACTGGTTGGCCACCCCTGTGCCATTGACTGCCACTGATAAAAACAATCTGGGGGCACAAGCAGGCCTTTCTGAGCTGCTTGACTGGGACTATAGGCTTAACTAGAAGCACTAATGTTGCCTCAATGCACTCTGCTCTGTTTTTATGTGGAGCAACGTATTATCCTTTAGATTAGCCATTTTCATCAGAAACACAATTGACACTATCAATCACCTACTGTATATATTTGGCAAATCATGTTGGTGGTAAGATATTCATAAACATAAGCCCTCCATGACTAAGAACCAATCTTCCAAAAAAAGAAAAAAATATTATATCATGTACAGAGCCACCTCATATTGGAATAACTTGCCATTACACATCTACTACCAACCTAGAAAGGTAAAAAGAAACAATAACCTTGAAAGACTAGAGATACAGTACTAATTAGGACCCACCTAATCTTTATTCTCATTTTCATCTGCATTTCCATATGTGCTTAGTTTTGCTTTGTGGGAATTACTTAGTACTTGTTTTTATTTGTATGATTAGACTTCTTGCTTGTTTTTATTTGTCTGATTAGACTTCTTGCTTGTTTTTATTTGTCTGATTAGACTTCTTGCTTGTTTTTATTTGTCTGATTAGACTTTTTTTGGGGGCTGCCACTCTCTCTCTCTCTGACCTGTTCTCTTGAGTCACTCCCTGCTGGAGGCTTTTCCCTTGGTTTAGTCACCGCTCTACAACACCCTACACTTCACTCTCACCCATCCACACATGCTTTACACAATCTGCTAACTTCACACATCCCACACTGTAATTTGGTTTTTGTTTAGTTTTTTACTTAAATACATAATTGGATTGATGTCTCCCCTTCTTTGTTACAATCCAGAGTCTGGTTGCTTTTTGAAACATATAACTTTATTATCACAGAGTGAAAATTGTAACATTGTGTAGCATCAAATTAAAAGATAATAATAAATGAAAAAAAGAAAAAAAAGAAATGAAAGAATATTTCACATACTATTTGTTCATTGGGATATACAGATAATCAGTTATCCAAATGTGTGCAAATGCAGATCATATTTCTGTAACACACACACACACAATTATACATATGTCAGATATCACCAGAATAAGGCCCAGAGTCCTGCACGGGTCTGTTTTGGGGAATGCACACCAGCCTCGTCCCAGCATCAGTTTCATGCAATACTGTGCCCATTCCACAACCCGTAAATAGAAAATATAAACCCTCCTTACCTGTTCATTCAAAACTCACCTCCTGACCCATAAGCATGCACACATAATGGATTCCATTTATTTCAGGCCAACATTGGTCAATGTTAATACAATGAGAGCCTCTACTAGCCACGTTAGCTTGCTTGCTAAGGAGGCTGGAAAGTTAACAAATCTCTAGTGAATATTTGATTTAGTAAATGACTAGAGACATTAGTTTACTGATAATGAATGCCTATTACTGTATGCACTTGTGTTAAGTAATGCAATCATAATCCTAATTGTAAAGTGTCACCCTTACGTCTACAGAAAACAGGGGAAATGCATAGAAGAGCTGCATTTCTCTTTCCACACAGATTTCATCTTTCTATTCATAGAAAACGTAAGCTATAGAGTGGCTTCAGCACAAGAATACAAAGTGCATTTCTGAAGTCCATGGGAGCACATACGAATGAGACACGTTCATGAATATAACCTTGTTTTCTCCAGGAGGATGACTTCCTCATCCATTTCATCTTACAGGCAATTGGAAGATGATCGTTGAAGTAAAGGAAATACCAAGTAGCACTTTGACTTTCAGCAGCGTTAAGCTCCTGCTGCAGATGTCATCTGCCAGATGACAATATTGAGGAGCTAGATAATTATTGGCGGTGATTAGACTGGTACAGCAATCAGCACTTTTTATGTTGTGGATCATAAGAAGAAAACAGCTGGTATCAGCTTGGACAACCTTATCAATGTTGGAATTCAAATTCTTGTCCCAAGATTCTGAAATATAGCTTGTGATGTGGTTCAGGAATATTGACTAATATATTGATTGAGGGTGAAAGTGTGAGAGATGTGTGAGAGTTAGCTTGTGTTCTCAAATATAATACTTTTTGTTTGGTGCAAAATGTGGTATTCCTCTGTATGATCATAATAGATGTTATGTGCATTTGTATTATTATACATTTTTACAAACAACAAATATTTGGTGTGCAATGGATTCTCACCAAACCATTGTTTGGTGAGAATCCATTGCACACCAAATATTTGCGGCTTTCTGGCACCTTGAGAACCGCTACTCTGCCTGAAACTCAAACCTTTCCTCCTCAACTGTTTCTGTGACCCAATGAGAATCGTAGAGGCTACTGTTAGCCCTTTTACACCGGCCAGGCTCCGTGCTGGAGCCGGTTCCCGAACGTAATCTCGCACCGGCCAGCGCGTTCAGACCGGGATTAATTGGTTCAGAACGTGACAAATCGGTGCTCAGCTGGCACCGGAAAATAGTTGATTTTTCCTCGCAAACCGTGACATCATCAGTGGCCGTGTCATATTCTAGGCTGTGAAGACGGGGAAAGTAGAGAGTCGGCATTGCACTCAACCGATTCATTCAACCGGAAGCGATTTGCGAGTACAATACACCATCCAACCAGAGTAGATAAAGAAATGCTCCAGAAATGAATATGCGCAGGGAAAGGCTTAACGAGTCAGCGCGAGAGCGCACACACAAAAGCACACATGCACACACACGCTGTATACGTTTGAAATGAATCGTTCCAGCAAAGTATGCTTCTATTATTCGAATGACTTGTTTTAATGGGTATCATATGTAAGTCCTACTGTAGAACATGACATAATAGCATGATATCTGATTTATTAATGCCAATAGTGGACGACGACCGCAATTGGCACTTGAAAAGTGTAAATGATGGATTAGTCAGTAGCAATTAATGATGGCTTGTTTAGCTCAACTGGTTTGTTCCCTCCCGTTCGAATCTCTTGGATACTTATTTTTTTTCTGTAACGTTAATTAATTTATCCACTCTGGTTGATAAGATAAGATATTCCTTTATAGATCCCCTTGGCGAAATTCAGGCATCATAGCCATAGATATATATAGAACACTAGATAGCTTGCCCGCGCTGCCGGCCAATGGAGAGCGACGTCACTGAGCCGCCGCCATCTTGCTCCAGTTAGCCTTGAGTGAGAGTGAGTGAGCTGCACAGACAAAAATACTCATAACTCGCTGAAATATTGACGGATTTACAAACGGTTTGGTTTATTACAAGCATTATTAACGTGGCTATGATTCAAGCGGGTTGTAAAAAAAAACATCTTTAAAAAAAAAAAATTTATAAGTATGCAGTATCATAACTACATCTTTGATGTTTATAGCAAACCAACCCGTTTGTAAATCCGTCAATATTTCAGCGAGTTATGAGTATTTTTGTCTGTGCAGCTCACTCACTCTCACTCAAGGCTAACTGGAGCAAGATGGCGGCGGTTCAGTGACGCTGGTGACTCCGCCTTAAGCTATCTAGTGTTCTATAGATATCTATGATCATAGCAGCATGGGGGGGGTACACAGGTAGTAAAAACAACACAAGCAGTGTTAACAAATAAGTCAATATAATTGACTATCTAACCAACTGCAATATACAGTATTCACAGTATCACAGTATTCACATAAGGTGCAGTATGCATAAGGTGGCGTTATTGTCCTTTTTGGGACAGCAGAGTGGATAAATTATTTAACGTTACAAAAAAATAAGTAAGCAAGAGATTGGAACTGGGGACCAAATGGTCCACAGGCAGGGCACTAACAAGTTGAGCTAAACAACCGTAATGAATTGCTACTGACCAATCCACCATTTACACTTTTCAAGTGCCAATTGCGGTCGTCGTCCATTATTGGCATTAATAAATCAGATATCATGCTATTATGTCATGTTCTACAGTAGGACTTACTACTATATGATACCCATTAAAACAAGTCATTAGAATAATAGAAGCATACTTTGCTGGAACGATTAATTTCAAACCTATACAGCATGTGTGTGCGCGTGTGCTTTTGTGTGTGCGCTCTCGCGCTGAGGCTCGCTCTCCACGCATTATTTTTACCTGAGTAACGCCCCCGTTGATGACGGAGACGGTGGAATGTTGGTTCTGCTTAAATGGGTGTAAATGCGGGGTGGTTTGCCAGAGAGCACCAAGGTTCAGAGGGTTCAGAACGGAGCTGGAGCTTGAACCGGAGCCCGAGCGGTTTAAAAGCGCTATGTGTGTTAGGGTTTGTAACCGACCCCAAGCGCAACGGCACAGAGAGAGTTGTTTCAACGTTAGCCAAAAACAAGGGCGTGTTTATTCTCAGAGTCACAAGATTGAATTAGGTGGAAAACAGAACAACCGGGGAATCTGGCATGTGAAGAATGTCTTGCGGCTGTGCAGATTCTCCCAGACGGTGTTGGTGAAGAATTTGCTTGTGACGTCTGAGCCGCTCTGCAGATCCCCCCAGCATACACTCCAGATGGAACACGGAGGGAGAGAGAGAATCCCAGTTAGCTCAGCGCACAACAGATAACAGAGAGGTGACTGATCCAAATTAATATCCAAGTGACTTGATCTTCGGTGTGATACACACAGTTAGCAGAGTCCAGAGAAAAAACAATACGGTAATCCAAAGAGTAAATCCAACAACAAAAAATAGGTGAGAACAGTATAACAAAAACGGGATCTCTTCGGTGTTTCACAAACACACAAAAAACTGGTGTTCCAAAAAGACTGTTTCAAAAACTCACCGAAGCGCAACGGGTAAAGCGGGCAGATAAACGAGGCATAGCTTCGTACGGGAAATCAGGTTCTCCAAGGGATACTTCACGAGAGTCCTGGAGAGCAACAGACAGCGAACGGGAAAGAAAGGCAGATGCAGGGAATATTCAAAAACACGGGCATCTTCCCGACCAGAACGCTGCCGACGGGCAACGCAGCAAAACAGGGGGTCCAAGGGGAATGGGGTGAGAACACGGCATCCTCCCGTGGAACGATAGAGAGCGATGACGAGTCTCACCCCAGGAACGAGGTCCATGAAGAGGGAGTATACAAAACGATCCAACCTCGATATTAGGGGAATCAGAGTCTATAAAGCCTCTTGGGGCGCTGATTAGAACACACATCAGGTGCGTGATGGTAATTGATACTTGACTTAGAAGTGTGCGTTCGGCCACGAACCAATCATCACAGAATCCTCACAGTACCTTAAAGGAACGGAGCGTGGCGGGGAATGCAATTAATCAACAAAGTACTTTAAAGGAACGGAGCGAGTGGGTGGGGAGCGGACAAAACCTCACAATGTGTGACCCAGGCCCCAGGTTTAGCCACTCCAAGGGCAGAATCCACAAAGGGTTTGCACAGATGTTTAGCCCTGAAACACAGTTTGCTTTCCACGCCCTTATATGGGCACCTTCCCACTCCAGCATTCACACGTCACCTGGGATCAATCAACGCAGGTGAGAATCGTCTGCTCATCACCGACTCTGATATGAGCTCTACGCTTCCTGCCACTCACTGTCCGAGTGTTGCTACTCCTACCTAGGTATGCGGACGTAACCTACCTTCACCTTGTCTCTCTGCCTGTCTCTCTGCCTTGCTCTAACATCTGTCTCCCTGTGCCCAGGCTCAGCTGCCGCCGACTCTTGCTGTCTCACGAGATACCACCCGCCTGGACGCTCCCGCGGAACACGAGGAGTGCTCCTGCTCGCATCTTTGTACATTCCTGTATTCTTTGTAACCTGTCAGCATGGTACCTATGGTATCGGATTAAACAACCCAAACCGCTCCATTCTCCTCTCCCTGTTCTGCTCATGGGCTCCAGCTTAACGCCACTGTAACACAGAGGAGGCGCAACAGGTGAAATGAGGTGGTAACTGCGTTCCTGGTGCATTGTGTCTGTCGCAATTAGCGCACATTTAAATTAGGTAATATGGGCGGAACATTTTCCCCTTTCTAGGCAAATAAGCCTCGTCCAAAAACGCTCCCAATCCACAAAGCCTGGCGCAAATTGCACTGAGCAGTTAACGCGACGCACCTACCGTCTTCACAGACATACTGTATGTGGTAACTATAAGCGCAAAGCCCTAAGCCATGCATCTATAAAAGGGTATCAGCCACCCAGAGATCCCATGCAATCGTATTTATTATTGAAATATTGTTTTTTAACGTTGTCGGCTTTCCCAATGTTGTCGGTGTTATTGATTGATTGATTTTGAAGCAAGATTTAGATTTTGCATCATGCTGCAACTTTTATTTGTGTTATACATGGCTCTTGCTGCTTGTTTTATTATGTATTCATTATATAAAGCACTTTGAACTGCAATCCTGATTAAAAAGATTATTATTATTGATTGCACTCCAATTATACCACACTCCACGCTCCAGAATAAACTATACATTTATAACGTTTTGTCGGGTCCATGGAGTAGACGCTGGAAACATGGCCAATGAAACGTTTATTCTGGAGTATATGATAATGCAGGTTATATTATCTTAACTAAACATTAAATACAACTTTCTCACTCAAAATATTTGTACATTTTTATATATCTTCATTGGCACAGTGCTTAAATTCGGTATAAAGATTCAGCACTATTGACAGGTCTGCTCAAAATAATTTATTTGTGGATGACAAACAAATGCAATGACGAAATAAACTAAATACAATACGGAATAAACTAAATAAATACATTTGGCATCTCATATCCCAGTCTGAGCGCAGTTGGGATATCCAAACGTGGCAGTTGAAAAATATGGGTGATTTTGCACAAGCTCCCACACGCGCGCCCATATTCAGATCCACGCAATAATATTCATGGCGGTATGTCTCCTCATGGGACAAAAGTTCAATGCATTGTCCCGTGGGATAATGCCCCCACGGCGATATTAATTGAGGGGTGGATTGGCGGTGATGGAGAAATAAATCTGAATCAGAAAGGTCTTAATGCCAAGTCGTTTTCACAAAGGAATTTGCTTTGGTCGTATTCGGTGCGATTTTAGGACAGACATTAACAGACAAATAATACAATAAAGAGGTGGAGTAAAATGTAATGAAATATGAGCTAAGTTAAGCACAATAGAATACAATATAATTATGAAATCAAATATAGGCCAGGGCTGTACAACTGTTAATAAAGAGATTGAATAAAATGAAATGTGATATCATAGAATATAGTACAATTATAATTAAACAATAGAATTGCAATAGGACATGACAAACCTATGTAATGGCGAAAGATAGTGACAAAAACAAAGGACGCAATGTGTCATGTTCTATTCGAACTTGTTTTGGTCATTGTGTGTTTTCCCTCTTGTGGACGTTTTGAGTATTGCACTAATTTTCTTTAGCTTGTTCTAGCTTTGATGCTATTGGCTGATTCAGTCATGTGATGGTGCCAGGTCAGCTATTTCATTACCCAGAAGGTGTTTTGCCATGAGGGCTGCTCTCAGCTGCAGCTATTTTTCCAGCTCTGTCTGTGCCTTGGAAACTATTGCTTGTAAGTTTTTGTATTGTGCATCTGTGACCACTGTGTTCCTGCCCTGTGTGAATTATGGACAAGGGAGTCGGGATGGACGGAGTACTTATTTTTTTTACTGTCAGGTAAAAGAAACATACAAGGCGTCAGCATTAAGCACTCAATGGCGTCGGTAGTACACACATCTCTCTTATCAACCACAGATGCACTGAGGTACATGAATCAGACATTATAATAAAACATTAGAATAAAACATTAGAAAATAAAACATTAGAATAAAACATTAGAAAATAAACAATTCAAAACACAATTGACCAAAAACATAACCATCACAACATACCTGTCAGGTAAAAGAAACATATAATGCGTAACCTCTTAAGCTGCAACGTCCCTCATATGGGACACTTTTCAGACTTTTTGCAACCGGCACTTTGGCAACCCCTAGTGGCTCGGGTGTGCATATTTTGTAATACAATATATATATATCGAATTGAAGGCTTATTTGTTGCCTGTCAATAGAGACAAAATCCGTTTAGCGGTTCTCGAGTTACATGCCGGTATTTGAAACTTGTGCAAAGTACACGGTATTGCGCATAATAACACTCCTGACTCAGGCTACAGTAGTTCCGTCAATCTAGATCAGATCTCGAAAATGATTGTGGATTGTTGTAGCTAGGGATGTCCGATATTATCGGCCGATATCGGCATTAAAATGTGATATCTGAAAATATCGGTATCGGTTTTCAATTTTTCAATTTTTCAATTTTACATTTAAAAAAATAATTACAGTTCTATAACCTTTATTTACCCAGGCAAGCAAGTAAGAACAAATTCTGATTTTATTTATTGTCAAAAGTATGCATAATGTTGTGTTAATTCCACAACAAGAGATATGTAATGTTAATTACCTGAAATTATAAAAAAATGTGGGGGGGGGGAAACCCTGCATAATGTCGGTATCGGTTGATATCGGTTGATATCGGTATCGGAAATTAAGAGTTGGACAATATCGGTATATCGGTATCGGTAAAAAAGCCAATATTGAGCATCCCTAGTTGTAGCCAATCAGTGTGGCCTCCAATGATACCCCATGTGGGGATGTGTGAATCAGGGATCTAGGTGAACAACTAAATTATTTAACATGAAGCCAAATCAATTGAAGTCTATGAGAAAACTGAGTTTTTCTTTGTACACAGTTTACCAAAATCCCTCCTAATCACTCATTTCTGAATGGATCTGTGAGGTTTGGTCCGCTCCCCACCCACACGCTCCGTTCCTTTAAGGTATTTTGTTGATTAATTGCATTCCCCGCCACACGCTCCGTTCCTGTATGGTGCCGTGTTGATTGGTGCTCTCCCCACCACACGCTTCTGGAGCAATGATCAATTTCATCCCGCAGCTGTCACAGCTTGTCATCAGCGCCCTGTGGCTTTATATACCCTGATCTCCCTAATATCGATGTTGGATCGTTTTGAATATACTCCTGCATTTGCCTGTCTTTCCCGTCGCTGTTCCCTGTCTGTTGCTCCCCAGGACTTTCGTGAAGTAATCCCTGTGGAGAACCTGATTCCCCGTACGAAGCTGCGCCTCGTTTATCTGCCCGCTTTACGCGTTGCGCTCTGGTGAGTTTTTGGAAACAGTTCTTTTTGGATCACCAGTTTTTTGTGTGTTTGTGAAACACCGAAGAGATCCCGTTTTTGTTATACTGTTCTCACCTATTTTTGTGTTGGATTTACACTTTGGATTACCGTATTGTTTTTTCTCTGGACTCTGCTAACTGTGTGTGTAACACCGAAGATCAAGTCACTTGGATATTTATTTGGATCAGTCACCTCTCTGTTTCTGTTGTGCGCTGGGCTAACTCAGATTTCTCTCTCTCTCCGTTTCCACCTGGAGCGAAAGCTGGGAGGATCTGCAGAGCGGCTTCAGACGTCACAAGATAATTCCTCACCACCACCTACTGGGAGAATCTGCAGAGCCGCAACAATCTTCACATGCCAGATTCCCCGTTTGTTCTGTTGCTCAACTTAATTCAACCCTGTGACTCTGAGAATAAATACGCCCTTGCTTTGGCTAACTCTGAAACAACTCTCTCTGTGCCGTTGCGCTTGAGGTCGGTTACAAACCCTAACATTACGATCCAACCATGACGACCCCAGCCGACACAGAGAGAGTCAGAACAGCATTGGCAGTCCAGATAGAGTTAACCAAGGGCCACAGCCTACAGCTAGATGCGGCTGCTGTACAGGAACTCCGAGAGCAGGTCCTGCCTATTCAGGGGTTCCTGGGCTCTCTGGCTAGCCAGCAGTCTGGTATTCTCCTCCACTTACAAACGCTGAGTGAAACCGTTAACACCTTGCTTTTAACCCCACTTCCTTCAGGAGCCTTGGCCGGAGCATCACCCGCAGCCCTGGCAGGCCCCGCGCCTCCCGATCCCGCACCTCGGGAGCCCCGTCTCTCCGAACCACGGTTGTTCGACGGTAACTTCGAGGATTGTGCCACATTCATCATGCAATGTGAGTTGGTTTTTCGTCATCAACCCAGTCGTTTCACTTCAAGGGGAGCCCGAGTGGCTTACATGACTAACTTGCTCTCAGGCCGGGCAGCCCAGTGGGTCACTGCCTCCTGGGCAATGGGGGCAGATTTCTGTTTTTCCTACCCAGACTTCGTGGCTGAGCTCCGCAGGGTTTTCCACCACCCAGCCCGTGGCCAGGACCCTGGAGCCCGGTTGGGTACCTTCCGGCAGGGAAGTGGCGGGGTTACCGACTACGTGCTGGAGTTCAGACTGGCGGCTACGGAGAGCGGTTGGAACGATCAAGCACTTCGTCTTACATTCATGAGGGGGCTCATCGACGCAGTCAGGGACCAGCTCGCGACCCGTGAGGAACCTGAGTCCCTCGAAGACCTGTTCAGCCTCGCCATTCGCATCGACGGACGCCTCCAGGAGAGAAGACGTGAGAGAACCCGACAGGGACCTCCAGAGGTACTCCGGACCCCCCGTACTCGTGACGGTACTGCTGGTTGCCCTGCTCCCAACACGACCGGTGGCTCTTTTCCCTCCCGTTCGGTGCCCGAGGAGGAACCATGCAGCTGGGACGTTCTCATCTTAGCCAAGCTGAACGGGAGGCGAGGTTCAGGTCCGGCCTTTGCCTCTACTGCGGTCGGGAGGGACACCGTATCGCCAACTGCCCCACCCGGCCAAAAGACCAGGCTCGCCGGGACCCCGGGAGATCCTGGTGAGCCATTTTTCTCGTTCCCAGAGCCGTGCACCACCTGGCCATCTGATGAGCGTCACCCTGGCCTGGGCGGACCAACGGGCCACGGTGGAGGCACTCATTGACTCGGGGGCTGACGAGAGTTTCCTAGACTTCGAGTTTGCTACCCGGGCCAACATTCCTCTTGAGGACCTAGTGAGGCCATTGGAGGTATTCGCTTTGGACCAACACCGTCTGGCTGACATCACTCAACGCACCTGCCCTGTCCTGCTCACCATTGCTGGTAACCACGTTGAGAGACTCCAGTTCCTTATCACCAGATCCCCTCTTGTCCCAGTAGTCCTGGGCCGGCCCTGGCTCGCGCTGCACGAGCCCCACATCGCCTGGTCCTCCGGTACCATCAAGGGTTGGAGCTCCTCCTGTCATGCCCAGTGTCTTCAGGCGGCGTCCTGTCCCTCGCCCCGGAGATCCGTTGGTGAGCCGCCTCCGGACCTCTCGACCATACCCCCCGAGTACCACGACCTCATGGAGGTTTTCAGTAAGTCCAGGGCTCAGGCCCTTCCGCCTCACCGGCCTTACGACTGTGCCATCGACCTCCGCTCAGGGGCTCCCCTTCCCGGCAGCCGCCTCTACAGTCTGACCGTCCCGGAGAAGGCAGCGATGGATCAATACATCTCTGAGTCCTTGGAAGCAGGACTCATTCGGCCTTCCTCCTCTCCTGTGGCGGCCGGTTTCTTCTTTGTTGGGAAGAAGGATGGAGACCTTCGACCCTGCATCGACTATCGCCAGCTCAATGAGATCACCATTAAGAACAAGTATCCTCTACCTCTCATGAACTCCACCTTCGAGCCTCTCACCCAGGCTACCGTCTTTACCAAGCTGGACCTCCGGAGTGCCTACCATCTAGTCCGTATCCGAGAGGGCGATGAATGGAAGACCGCCTTCAAGACTCCCAGGGGCCACTACGAGTACCTGGTGATGCCGTTCGGCCTCACCAACGCTCCGGCGGTATTCCAGGCGCTCATGAACGACGTCCTTCGTGACATGCTGGAGGAGTTTGTGGTAGTATACCTAGACGACATCCTCATCTTCTCCAAGACCCTCGAGGAACACATCCAGCATGTCCGCCGTGTGCTGGAGCGCCTCCTCCACAATCGGCTCTTCGTCAAGGCGGAGAAGTGCCGATTCCACTCCGACTCCGTCGATTACCTGGGCTTCATCGTGGAGAGAGGCTTGACCCGAGCTGATCCTCGCAAGATCCAGGCCGTGGAGGAATGGCCGGAACCCACCTCTCGGAAGGAGTTACAGAGCTTCCTCGGGTTCGCCAACTTCTACCGAAGGTTCATCCGGAACTACAGTCAAGTGGCGGAACCACTTACCAGACTGACCTCTCCCGCCCTGCCGTTCGACTGGTCCCCAGCGGCGTGTGCTGCGTTCCGCTCCCTCAAGAAGAGGTTCACTTCCGCCCCGATCTTGTTCCACCCAGACCCCAAGAGACAGTTCATCGTTGAGGTGGACGCCTCGGATACTGGACTGGGATCTTATCCCAGTGGTCGGCAACGGACCAGAAGGTACATCCGTGCGCCTTCTACTCGCGTCGGTTCCTCCCTGCCGAGAGGAACTATGACATCGGCAATCGGGAGCTGCTGGCGGTTGTGGCTGCCTTGGAGGAGTGGCGTCATTGGCTAGAGGGGGCTGAGGAGCCGTTTACCATTTGGACGGACCACAAGAACCTGACGTACATCCGTGCTTCCAAGCGCCTCAATGGCCGGCAGGCCAGATGGGCCAGCTTCCTCAGTCGGTTCGACTTCTCGCTGACGTTTCGCCCTGGTTCCCGCAACACGAAGGCCGACTCCCTGTCCCGGTTACACTCCAAGGGGGCTCCAACCACTGAGGACCCGACTCCCATCCTCCCAGAGGCCAGGGTGGTAGGAGTCGTCACCTTGGGCATCGAGGGGGTGGTAAGGCGTGCCCTACGCTTCCATCGCGCTCCAGGCAATGTACCGGTTCATCGTCTCTTCGTCCCCGACTCGGTCCGGTCCCGGGTCCTCCAGTGGGGCCATACCAGCCGGTTCGCCTGCCACCCGGGCGTTCATCGCACGTTCTCCTTCCTGGCTCGTCGATTCTGGTGGCCCACCATGAGGAACGACGTCAAGGAGTTCGTACTGGCCTGCGCAGTCTGCGCCCGCAGCAAGGCCTCCCACCAGGCACCCTCCGGGCTATTACAACCGCTTCCCATTCCGAGCCGTCCTTGGTCACATGTGGCGCTGGACTTCGTCACGGGTCTTCCCTCCTCCCAAGGGAACACGTGCCTTCTGACCGTGGTGGATCGGTTCAGCAAGGGGGTTCACCTCGTGGCCCTTCCCAAACTTCCCTCGGCGGCCGAGACGGCGGACCTCCTGACACGCCACGTGTTTCGCCTCCATGGTTTTCCCCAGGACGTCGTCTCGGACCGGGGGCCCCAGTTCACTTCCCAGGCATGGCGGGCTTTTTGCAAGGGATTGGGGGCAACGGTCAGTCTTTCCTCTGGTTATCATCCCCAGACTAACAGACAAACGGAGAGGATGAACCAGAGTGTGGAGTCTGCTCTTCGGTGTGTGGCTGCCGAGAGACCAGCTTCTTGGAGCCGTTTCCTTCCCTGGGTCGAGTACTCCATCAACTCCATGGTCAGTTCCGCCACCGGCCTCTCACCCTTTGAAGTATCCCTGGGCTACCAACCCCCTCTTTTCCCTGCACAGGAGACGGAGGTGGCAGTTCCCTCCGTACAGGACCACCTCGACCGGTGCCGTCGGGTCTGGGAGATCGCCAGGACCGCGCTGCTCCGGTCATCTGAGCGCGCCTGTCCCGGTTGCTAACGCCGGTCCCCGGCTGGTGCCAACTAGCTAGCGATCGCTCCCGAGAGCTAACGCCGGTCTGTCTGTCGAAGACCGAGGGAACCGCATCAGGCTTCAGCTGATTAGTGGTCTTCTGGACAAACCTTCCACCCCCAACAACATAATCCGAGGCAATGAAGTGTTCGCTGCAGATCCTCCTTCCCTGTCCAACAGGCTGGTCGCGCCGCCTGAGTGCAGCCAGCCTGAGCCAACGTGCCAACAACACTGTTTTTTTCACTGGTAGTTTGTGTAAATTAACCAACTTTCCTCTCTCTCACATGGTAAAATTTGTTTGAACAGCCAGGAGCAATACAAACAGAACCACCGCGGTCCCGTTGTTTTGTAGGCAACATTTTATTTACCGACTGACCCATTCACTATAGGCAACTAACCAGCAGTGTATACACCAAACAAGCTCCATGACGTCAGCCATGACGTCAGCAACAAAATGGCGGCGCCCATGTTGAAAACAGGGATATTATATTTGATTTTTCAGACAAATAAGATAGATTTCACATTTGATTATAGAACCCTGTCTTACACAAGGTACACAACAAACAAACTAGGATCACATTGCTCACTGCTTCATTTCCACTTTAAAGGGGAACTCCACTTTTTTTGGAAATTAGCTTATTTAACATATTCCCTGGAGTTAGACAAGAAGATGCATACCTTTTTTGTCTCTGTGCGTGCATTTTAGCTTTGGGAATAGACGCTCCGTTAGCATAGCTTAGCTTCATCACTGGAAGTGAGGCAGGACAGTAGCCTTACAGTGCCTTACAGTGTATTGCAAGGTCTGACATTGACCAAACTTGATATGCATGACCTTGGTGGGCTCTAGGTCAACTCCTGAAAAGGGGGTCAATGTCAGACCTTGCAATCAAAAGTTAGGGGGCGCACTGACATTATGGCAAGGGTTATTAGCCCCCTAACTTTTGATTGCAAAGTCTGACATTGACCCCCTTTTCAGGAGTTGACCTAGAGCCCACCAAGGTCATGCATATCAAGTTTGGTCAATGTCAGACCTTGCAATACACTGTAAGGCACTGTAAGGCTACTGTCCTGCCTCACTTCCAGTGATGAAGCTAAGCTATGCTAACGGAGCGTCTATTCCCAAAGCTAAAATGCACGCACAGAGACAAAAAAGGTATGCATCTTCTTGTCTAACTCCAGGGAAGATGTTAAATAAGCTAAGTTCCCCTTTAACCCTTAGAAGTCAACGGGGCCTATTGCTCCCGTGGGCGGAGAACAAAAGAATTAGAATCTCTCACAAATGCTCAGGAAGTCCCGTTTTTCAAAAATCTGTAAAAATAGCACAAAGACAATTTCGAGTGCATAATAGTGTAATCTATATGTATCCTTACTTGCTAAACATAATACGACTTGTAAATATGTTTAATTCTTGCTCAATTGTATAGTTCTAAATATCCCTGTATTCCCCCGAAACTACAACGCGTCACGTACATGCACGCGCGCACACACACACAGCGCATAGGTGTTAATCACTGAGTGATCTAATATGCATATTCTTCAGCGCGAGAGGGGGGGGGGTTGTGTTTCTCACTGTCTGTCGTTGATAATATAATCTGAAGAGGTCCTGCATTATTATTATTATCATTCTCGAGAATACACGCGGACCCGACGGAACGTTAACTTATGAATAAAAAGTAGTCTAACATGCTTTTCATCCTCGCCCGTGTATATACCCACGTCGCGCTAAAACATCAACTACTGTATGAGTAGAGACAGAGTGCTTGTGTGTACGAGTTATGATGAGTTATCTCGCAGTTTTCTAGAGTAGAAAGGTGCGCCCAGTAGAGCACACACACACACACACAGAAGGAATTTCTTGTACAGCGAGTTGGGCGTTTTATTTATTTTATCACTTGTAGGCTACCATAGCGAAGGCTCATGGCAGCAACGTTAGTGGTTGAAACGTGATTCGAGAGTGATACCAAGTGGAAGGAAATATATCCTGTCATCAGTGCGTATAGCAGGTATCCTCGAAATTCTCCGCTCCTGTCTGTCCGCCTGCACTGCTCCAACTGCCTGTGTCTGTCTACTGCTTTGGTCCAATCATATTCAGAGTCCCGTCAGAATCCAGCCCCCCCACCCACAGTCTGCGAATCAGAGGCAGAGTAGGGCGGGTCTTCACGAAATGCGTGTTGTCTCTTTCAACGGGTTGGAGTCAGAGCGAGAGTTGACAGCGCATATACAGGTAGTCTAATCTGCAGGTACTGTAGCGAGTAGCATAGTTTTGCCAGCAGGCAGTTAGTAGAAAAATATGGCATGTTCAAAGATGGCCAGTAAAATAAAAGTCAACAGTGAAAATCGCTGCAATAATAATTCTTTCTTTCTTTCTTTCTTTCTTTCTTTCTTTCTTTCTTTCTTTCTTTCTTTCTTTCTTTCTTTCTTTCTTTCTTTCTTTCTCTCTCTCTCTCTCTCTCTCTCTCTCTCTCATTCTAGAGAAATACAACCACAAATTGTTATTGGTTTGCTTCTTTTTCTTACAGTACTATATATACTGTACTTTACTGTATATACTGTACCATCCACTGTACTGAAACATCTCAATATAAGTAATCATGGTATGCTGCAAAAGGTGATATGGTATGTGATATGGTACAGTACTGTAAATACCATCTCTCTCTCTCTCTCTCTCTCTGGCTTTATTGAGGAAGGGCACACCTCTATCAGCTGAGTAACAATGTTCATCAAAGTGTTGAGTGCTACAGTGTAGGTTAGTATATTAGGACAAGTGCATACCTACATGTATGACCTATATCTATCTACTACTTTTGGATATGAGCATTTTTTCAATACCCAACTATGTAGTGGCCGCTTGTCGCTAGGCTAGGCCTCCTGCTGGGTCCATTCACTGGAATAACAAAGGAATGACTGGGCCTTTGCTCCAGGTGTGAAATGGTTCTAGTGACAATGATCACATTGAATTCTGGGAGTGTAGTTCTCTCATCAGATAGCTGAATGAACTTGGATCTAGTTCAAAGTCCTATACTGAAAAGGTGTTAGGATTTTACCAGAATGTTTGATAGGACATTGATTGAAAACTATCGTCTCAAATTTGACAATTGATGGCTTATTTTGAAGGTATGAATCTGTAATTTTATATTATGTAACAAAAAAAAAGGGGGAAATTCTCAGGAGGAGGAGCTATTTAGGTTAGACTTCTAAGGGTTAAGGCAAAACAGCGCTTTTTGCTTTTTTTTTTACGATATTGAGATTTTGTTATATTTTGCTTCCTAACCATGTCTTCTATGAAACTAGTGACAATAAAACGTCAATAACACATATTTTGTTGTTTATTTGACTTCATTTTGCCTAATTGCATCCATAAATGTGCACATATTTAATGAAGAAGTGCCTCATTTGCATATCTAAACATAAAATTCAGAAAACTTGCAATATATTTTTTCTTAGTTTATATGTACATAACAAACTGGGAAAGTTTCATAGTGATATAAAAATTAGTTTTTGCCTATTAGAGGGTACTACACTGTTACTACACTGTTTGTAGCCTATGTGTAGTTCTGTTCAGTTCAATAACATCCTTATTATTATGTTATTGTGTTATTCAGTTATCAGACATGTGTTTAGGTTGTCTATTACTAATGGTTTGATTGGGTGTTGTGTTTGTAAATAGCTGTTTAAAAAAAAATCATGGCATTTTACAATACAAAACTTTGAGGTTGTTTTCTGAAAAAAAAAATGTTATGCATTTTACTTACACACAAAGTCTTGGAACTCCATTTCCCTAGTACCTACACACACCAAACTTTCAAAAAAAATTCCTATCCATATTATGCTTCTTTCTATAGACAGATTGTTTGATATATATCATTCATAGCCGGGTTTATAGTGCATTTTATACCAAAACTAGGCAAAAATCGTAATTTTTTTATGACAGTAGACAGTATTTCCTGATGTATGGGCTGATAAGAGGACATAGCCACAAAGTCTTTCTATACAAAGTTTCGTTTAGAATGTATCAACAAAATGAAACCACGTTTTTGAATCTGGCATTATCCATTTTGGTGATGCAAGTCTTGGCGATACATGCAAATATGTGCATATTTAATGGGGGAAGTGCCTCATTTGCATATATAAACATAAAATTCAGAAAACTTGCAATATATTTTTTCTTAGTTCATATGTACATAACAAACTGGGAAAGTGTCATAGTGATATCTATTCAAGTATATGTCTCGCCTTAAACTATATCTTAAATTATGGCTATGGGTCTAATACACCCGTCGCTTATCAATGACTTGCTTGCAGTCAACATGTACGAAACGGATAGTTTTTTCATCTGTACATTTCCGTTTGATACCGTTTTGAATACGAGTATAGTTTTGGAGATTTCTAATAATTCCAGAGAAAGACACGATAATAGCCCTTTAGTGGAATACACAAAACACGTTGTTTTTCGGCTGATTTATGAATAGTTTTCAAATAAATGCTAGATTATCGATAGTATATGTGTCCTCATGTACGAAGAGAAGCGGGTCTGAAAAATCGCTTCTCCGTACTTTGGTCGGCGCGAACCTCACACACACACACACACGCGCTCCGATGGTGGAGAAAGGAACATCTGATTACCCCAAGATTCGTAACATAAAGGCCTTACCTCACATCTGATGTCATGCAAAAAGATTAATCCAATTCCTGATCGCCATTCCAAATATCGATTGCGTCCATTGATCCAGTGTTATAGTCAGTGATGCCACAGATTACTTGTAAAAGTAATCTGATTACTGATGACTGATTACTCCTTTAAAAAGTAATCTAAGTTACTTTACTGATTACTTGATTATCAGAGTAACTTAGTTACTTTGAAAGTAATAGGTTACGAAGTCGTCGTCGTTCCCCCAACAGTTTTTTTTAAACGCTTTATTGAAAGTACATAAATTGTTTTTAACTTGTTTCTCTGCACATAACGTAAATTGTTAAACTAGTGCTTCAGCTTCTGTACCATCAAGTATGGTAAAGCAACAGTCTATGATGCTCACAGCATTAGAGCAGCCAGCCAGTGGTTTTACAAAACCAGTGTATCACATCTAACAAATGCAGGCTGAACTATTCAATTATATCAACTGTAACTATTAAATTGTTTTTATAAATGTCTCTCTATAAACATACAATCAGTCTCTCTTTAACATGTAAATTAACTGTAAATCTGGCAAATAAGAGCTTTTGCTCTGCCACCATCAACCCTCCTGTACCTAGTCGAAGCGTCGGCTAGTGTTGTGATTCCAGATGCTTTCAATGCAATTGGATGTGCTGTTTTTAGCGGTAGACAGTATTTTGTTTCCTCCGCCGTGAAGTAGTGACTGAGGCTACGTTTAGACAAGCGTTTTGGGGTGGAATTCTGAACAGAAACCGCAAAAGTAATCTTGCGGTTTCACTTTTAATTTTGCCAAGCGTTTTGGGGTGGAATTCTCCGACGACGGAGCCCTGCTGTCACACGATTGGCGCATATGTCACATGACGTGCTGTGAAGACCCGCCCTACTCTGCCTCTGATTCGCAGACTGTGGATGGGGAATGTGATTGGACAAAAGCAGAGTCACTCACAGACAGAGGGACCAGTCACGCCGCGGGACACATTCTTGTATTTAACCCTTTCACTGCCACACCACGTCACTCCCAAAAGAAAAACAGCTCAAAATGTATTTTTGACTGTCGAAAACGAAATAAAATACTGCATTCCGCCTGCATTATGAATTTATGATGAGATAGTAATGAAATAGTAATGCACAGCCACTTGGACAAGTAACTGCAATCAGATTACTGGCTTTTAAAGATTAACGCGTTAGATTACTATTTTCGGGGAAAAGTAATCAGATTACAATAACGCGTTACTTAGTAACGCGTTAGTGGCATCACTTGTTATAGTCCAAAACACAATGATCCACAATGCTCCCAGTGGGGGGACTCAATGCAATAGTATCCAGCTGCATGCCCGAGAAGTAAAACCGGGACCGGACTTATTTTTTTGATGCACAGTCCCAGCCAATCCAATGATGTGCAATACCATACGGGAGACGATAGGCGGCGGTATTTGCCCTTTGCAAGCTCAGACCCATTCCCAATGAAAACGTCAAGCTGGATGGATGAAAAATGAATGGATATCGCTAATAAAAGAAATAACGATTAAAACCCGACTATACTCTTGATTGGCACTCAACGCATGGCGAGTTAACCCGACTATACTTGTGGTTGGCACTGAATGGGTTAAGAGGTTGTTCGTCACGGCACCTGTGCTAGCTCATCCTGATCCGACCGTCCCTTCATTGTGGAGGTAGACGCATCGGATACCGGGGTTGGAGACACTGGCTCGAGGGGGCCAAAGATCCATTTTTGGTGTGGTCAGACCACAAGAACCTCACCTTCTTAAAGTCCACCCAGAGAGTAAACTCTCGGCAGGCGCATTGGGCTCTGTTTTTTAGCTGTTTTAATTTTACCCTCACCTATTGCCCGGGGTTGTGGAATGCCAAGGCCGACATGCTATCCGTTTTTCCAAGGCAGTCCATTTCGTCGCGTTGGAGAAGTTACCATCCTCCGCTGAGACCGCGGAGCTCCTTGTAGACCATGTGGTACGCCTACACGGGATTCTCCAGGACATCGTTTCAGACCGGGCCCCTCAGTTTTCCTCCCCGGTGTGGCAGGCCTTCTGTCAGGGTATGGGGGCCACCGTCAGTTTGTCCTCCGGTTACCACCCTCAGACTAATGGACAAGCCGAGCGAGCCAACCAGTGCCTAAAGACAGCCCTTCACTGCGTCACCACGAACAATCCTGCGTCCTGGAGTAAACACCTCTCATGGATAGAGTACTCCCTCAACTCCATGACCAGCGCAGCTACAAACACATTTGGGTAAACACACACTTCATATCCCAGGCCTCTGACCTGTCCGCACTACACCACCATTGTCGTATCGTTTTGTTGTACTCTGTTTTGTCTTTGAACATTTGTGAATAAATATACTGTGGGAAGTCGAAGGAAGAGGCGATGCAATAACAAGCGTGACAGGTCCTTCAGTTACTTCCTACTTTATTCATTCACAAAATCACCGCTGTACACACACCTACCACTCTCCTATATCTCCTCCCCTGTGACCCTTCAACTCTGGAGTGAGATACTCCCTCAATGTGACACCACAATACGCTGTTTTTGCCGTTTTTCCTTTTGAACCGGTTGCATTGCTTTATTACGGGTCCTGTTCCTCTGTTCCCATAACACTAAATACAATACAAAATGAACGAAATACTAATGGTGAAAAATACTGTTATGTCTATGCCTCATTTCGGGTTTATTTTTCTGCTGCACACATATGGACGTGTCTGCGCTAGTATTTCATCCGCGCAATGTCCTTAGTGGATAGCTCGCAAAGACGGAGCAGATACAGTGCGCTAAACTCACACAGTTAAGGGTGCAATTAGCACCGCACAATCCATTCTTTGTGGATTCCGTCCCAAGAGTGCATGTGTAGCCGGTTCGAATTGGCTTGCCCTGAGTGAGTATCGAACCCGGTTCGGCCGCACTGCAGGCGACATCACAGACCACTATACCAAGAGGTGAATTCACTTCTTGGTAACGTGTCTGTATGCCTTTTAAGGGGGAGTGAGTTTAACTCTCAGTACCGCTACGTGCCACAGTCACTTCACAACACTTGAAGTCCATCGAGACTGTGGATATACTTGCGGTACCTCCGTTACACATGACAGCACCATTGGCCTTAAAGGAACAAATCGACTTCTTGATAAATTTGCTTACTGTCTTCTTCAGAGTCAAGACAAGAAGATAGATATCAATATCCAATAGCACAAATAAATGGAAGCGGATACGGATGAACTAGCCTTTGCTTAAAACTCTGTGAGAGGTTGTTTTTGGCCAACGCCTAGGCTGATCTGTATCCACTTGCATTAATTTGTGCTAAGCTAGGCTAGTTTGCAGCCAGATAGCTTTATACTGAATGCACAGAGAGGAAATTGGTGTCTATCTTCTTGTCTGACTCCGGGGAAGCACATTTACCATGATGTTACCATGTTCCTTTAAAACAGAAGTGAGAATAGGCGACAATGACATATATCTAAACCATGAACATGAACTCCTCTCTCAGAGGGTGTACTATAGGGTGACCAAACGTCCTCTTTTGCCCGGACATGTCCTCTTTTCACGCCCTGTCCGGGCCGTCCGGGGGGGTTTTATAAATTCATGAAAATGTCCGGGTTTCACGGACCGTTTGCATGTACTTAAATTGACTGCCGCATTGCACAGAATACTACGGTACTCTGTTGCGTGTGTGACTTAATCCCTGAGAAGCTTTGTGTGCGGCTCTACAACTACGCTCACATACAAACAGAGGAAGGGGACAGAGCAGAGCGCAGCTCACATTCACAATGCCAAAGCGCAAATGTACTTTTACAGATGAACTGCAGAAGAAATTTCAAATGTACCGACCCGTCGGAACAAATGGGAGGCGGAGTGCACCGTGTGCAAAGCTTGCACATACACGTGTGTGTCCAATAAAGGTGCAGACGATCTTAAAGCGCACATGGACATGTGCAAGTTGAGAGTTTGTCTGCAAAGTTGACAGACTTCTTTGTTAAACTCGGGAAAAGAGGATGCTGTAAAGTAAATGCAGCGGAGGGTGCGTTTGCATTTCATACTGTGAAACATCACAATCTATGGATTGCACAAGTGCCTTGCTAAAAGAGGCATTTCCAGACTGACACTGCCAAAAAGTTCAGTACTGTGCGGCTGTGCGCGCACTAAATCCGAAGCCAATGTGTTATAACGCCCCACTCGATTGATGTCACACAAGAAGCACTCAAATCAAATCCAGTACTGTGGTGTTTCTACAGACAGGAGTAACCACATGGAGCAGTGAAAATATTCCCAATCATAATACAGTACTTTGACTGGAAGAGGGGTGGCATGCAAACAAAATTAAACAAGGTTAAATACACTAAATGAGACAGCAGAAACCATTGAACAATATCTCATTGAAACATGGCAAAAAAAAACGATTTGTCTGAAAAAATGCATTGCATTTACTGGCGACAATTGCAACACAAACCTTGGAGGAATCCGATGTGATCAAGGGGGAAATAATGTGTTTGCAAATTTTAGAAGCGGTTGCTGCAGATCAACACTGATCGGTGTGGGTTGCCCAGCACTCATATTGAATAATTGTGTTCATCATGGGGCAGACACAATAGATGTTGACCTTGAGAATATCATGTTCAAATCTACCAGTACATCCACAGTACACTGTGCGCACTGAGAGCCTGAAGGAGTACTGTGATTTAGTTGACATTGAATACAGAAGGATGCTTTCTCCCAGCAAGACAATGTGGCTGTCATTGTTCCCAGGCATTGAGAGGATGATACAGAGGTTGACAAGATACAAAGAGATATTTGTTAACTGGATTTTCTATTATTTCATATATTTTGTTATTTATTTTTGTCCAGTAAGACTTGAAAAGAGAGCTATTATTTTGTTAAGGTTGATTTTTTTGTATTTAATTTTTTTATTCTTTTTTAAACAAACATATAAACAAACATGACAACACACGATAAGATATACAAGCATTAATTGTCAGGGCACATCCAATGGGATCACCTTTTGGTTAGTTGTTTTATATAAGATATACCCATAATACCTGTTATCTAAAAAAAAAAAACTACATACATATGCTCAGCTCGAACCCCCCCCCTCCCGGACCCCACCTTGAGAAGTACCTCCACTATCCCTCGCAACTAACCAGACACTACCATTATAAGCTAGCTTTTATTCTCTCCACCACTTCTAACCACATTGACATTTTGGATTCATTGAGACCCAGAATTCTTGCTGTAGATATTTCATGGTAAATTACATCGAGATATGTAAGAAACCAAACTTTACGGCACATTTTTTCCGGTTGAAACCAGCGTGATGCGATCAGCTTTTTGGCTACTGTGATACCCGATAAAACCAATCTCTTTAGCTGTGGATTCACTGCAAACTCAAAAACATCATTCAACAGCAATACCGAGGTATATTCCAAGATACGAGTTTTGATATTTGTTGGGTCACATCTTTCCAGAATGCCTTAACTGGTGAGCAGTCCCAATACATGTGCATAAATGTCCCTTCGTCCCCATTTGTACATTGGGTGCATTTGGAATCTTGTTTGAGCCCCATTCGGCACAGTCTTATAGGAGTCAAGTATGTCCTGTGAATATAGTTAAGATTGATTTGTTGATGATCCGGGTTCCTTGATGTAAGTCGGACATTTGCCCAGGCTCCTTGCCAATCAAAGTCGTTTTCCAGGTCTGGTATATCCCTCCTCCAGACAGAGTCAAGTTGGAGGGTTTCATACGAGGACGTTAGTAATTGATGATAAAATTCTGAAACAAAACCTCTCGATGTCTCTCTTGAGTAGAAGAATTTGTGGTATCTGTGGTGTTCAATTGGTCTGTCTAATGGAACACCGTGAGACTTCAAACATAGCTCTAACTGTTTGTGAAAAAGCCATGTGGACTTGGTGAGATTAAATTTTTTGCGTATTTCTTTATCACTACAAAAACCCTGTTTGTTAAAAATATCCCCTAATGAGTGTATGCCTTGCTCTTCCCATATAGGGAATCTTATAGGTCGTTTTCCAATTAAGAGAGCATTGTTATTGAATAAGGGAGTATGATTGTGCCATTCTTGTGGGTTAGGATTTTTTTTTTGTGATTCACGCCATATCCGGATCGCATGAGTAATTATGGGGCCAAATTTTCGTTCACAGTGCTTGATTGGTAGTTTAGTGTATGCTATGTCCTTCAGTCTATGTGGGGCTACTATGTTTTCTTCTATTTTTCTCCAAGATGCTAATGCTTGGGAGTCAAACCATGTTGTCAATGGACTTAATGAGTACGCCTTAAAATATAGGAAAAAATCTGGAAATGCCATGCCACCATCTGCTTTATTTCTCTGTGCGGTGGATCTTTTTATACGTGGTGGTTTGTTATTCCAAATAAATTTGTATGTGGAGGAGTGTAATCTTTTCCAGTAACCCTCTGGAGGGGGTAACGGTAGCATTGAACAGAAGAAGTTGATTTTAGGTAGTACATCCATCTTAACTATTGATATCCGTGCTTGTACTGTGTTCTTAAGTTTTGCCCATCTATCGAGGTCGTCTTTGATTTTGTTTTGGATTTTTGTGTAGTTGTGCTTCACCGTTTGTCTTATGGTAGGGAATATTTCCACTCCCAAGCATCTGAAATGTTTTACCATCGGTATCTGTCCTGGGAGGGTTGTATCTTTTTTTGCAGGGGTGTTAAGTGGAAGGAAAGCCGACTTCGGCCAATTTATCTTAAATCCCGATAAATCACCAAAGTCCTCAATCAACTTGAGCAGATGAGGCAATGTGGTGTTGGGGTTTTTCATGAACAATATTACATCGTCCGCATATAAACAATTTTTTTGTTGTGTGCCCTTGATTACGATAGGTTCTATGGATTGGGATTGTCTTATATATTGTGCTAACGGCTCTAATGATAGATTGAACAGACCGGGACTAAGAGGACAACCCTGACTGGCAGAGCGTGATACCGGAAATATTTCAGAGATGATTGTGCCTGTTATAATCATGGCCGATGGGTCTTTGTATAATACTTTAATCATATCGATGAATCCTTTTCCTAACCCCATCCTTTCTAGCACTGCCCACAGATACGACCATTCCAGCCTGTCAAAGGCCTTCATAGCATCCAGGGACAGCATCGCCTTAGGTATGGTGTCCTCTTTGTCGGCATCAAGTACGTGCAGTATACGTCTTATGTTCTCAGTGATCAGGCGGCCTCCTATGAAGCCAGTTTGGTCCGGGTGAACTAAAGACGTCATATGCTTTTGTAATCTGATGGCTAATACCTTAGAGTACAGTTTGATATCTGTTCCGAGGAGGCTTACAGGTCTATAACTACCGCACTCGTTGGGGTCTTTGTCTTTTTTAAGGAGGACTGTTATGAGTGCAATATTGTCGGTTTTATGGAAGTTCCCCTCCTTGACTGAGTATAAGATCATATTTAGTAATAAGGGGCCAATTATGTCCCAACAAGAAAGGTACATTTCTGATGGGAAACCGTCTCTTCCTGGAGCCTTACCACTTTTCATTGCGGTTATGGCCATCTTGAGTTCCTCTAGTGTGATCGGTATTTCTAACTGTTTAGCGTCATCCTCTGAAAGTTTAGGGAGAATAATTTGATTAAGAAATGTGTCCATTTTGTTTTGATCGAAGGTCATTTCTGATTTATATAAATCGGAGTAGAATACTTTGAATGTATCGTTTATTTTTACCGGATATGTTACAAGTACTTGTTGTGCTCTAATGGTAGTTATATCTGCAAATGTTGCATTAATTCTTAATCGCATGGCTAATAGGTGGCTGGGTTTGGAACCATGGGAGTACTGCTGTTGTCTTGTGCTGCGTATTTGTATTTCCGATTGTTGTCTGTATATGTCATTGATCTCTATTTTTAGTACGTTAACTTGATTTTCTAGTCGAGTTGAGTTGTTGTATTTCAGAGAATTAAATAACGTTGAGTAAAGCGTTTCCAGCTCATCCAGTTTTGTGTTTTGATTCTTGCGCATTTTGGAGGAAAAGCTATCCGTGAAGTCTTTGATCATTCCCTTTACCGACATCCATATTATTCTGGGGTCTTGCACCGAGTTTGCATTCTCCCGTTGGAATACTATAAGAGCTTCTTTGAGTTGTGTAATGAATTCCTTGTTGTTAAGCAGCAACGAGTTAAATCGCCATCTTGGGGCTCGGGAGGATAGTATACCAAATGTACCTTTAAGGAGTAAATAACAGTGATCTGATAGTGCGTTGGGTATCATTTCCACTTCATAATTATCAAATAGTCTCTGTGATGCAAAGACATAATCTATTCTGGATAGTGTCTTATGTCTCGCAGATCGACAAGAGTACTTTCGGGTCGTGGGATTAAGTAACCGCCATAAGTCCTTTACACCTGTAATCTTTGACCAATCCTTTAATGCCTTCGATGAATTCTTTTGTTCGCTGGAAAAGGCGAGGTAAGATTTGTCTATCCTTGGGTTCCAGATGGCATTAAAATCCGCTCCTATTATAAATGAGTAATCGGGAATGTCTAACATTGCATTGGTTAGTGTAGTGAAGAAATCTTCTTCGTACAAATTTGGGGCGTATACCGCTATCAACGCTATTTTCCTGTTCTTATGTTCAATCTTAGCTATAGTTATCCGACCTTCTACATCAGACCATACTCCCTTTAGTACAATATTCAACTTACGTTTAACGACTATTGCTACACCCCGAGTTCTCGTACCAATAGAGGAGTGACTGATATTATGGTATATGTTGTCCGCTAATTTACCTATGTCTTTCCCTAGAATGTGTGTTTCGCTTAGCAGAGCAATGTCCACATGTTCTTTTTTCATCAGTGTGAGCACGCTTTTGCGTTTAAATTGGTTATTTATTCCCCCGGTGTTCCATATCATTATATTCAAACTAGCCATAGTCTATACATGTTGCATTGTAATTTTTGGTAATGCTTCTAGAGTGCGAGGCAATACTAGATATACATCCCACTAGTGAGGTCCCGTTGAGAGCCGAGCTTAAAAACATACATATAAATAAAAATCCCCTACCCTTCCCTCCCACCGAGAGTCGTACAGGATTGTGTTCCATGAACACAACCTTTGCGTATGACTCTCTCCCTTGCACCACCAGATATCCCAGAATGATCCAATTGTCCTTAACATTCCTATGTATACCATAGGATCTAACACTCTAAATTCTACCATAAGTAGAATGTCGACTGTGGCTTGGCCACTTACCCGTAAAAAATAAATAAATAAAAATTTAAATGAGATAAACTAAAAATAAAGACCAAAAATAAGCTTCAATTGTCATGCCTTAATCACTTACATTTTATATGAACTTGTAATTTATAGTAATTTATAGTAACCCATGAATAATATGAAGGTATTGAACTGAAGAGAGAGCCTCAATAAATCAGAGAGAGCAGATGAAAAAGAAAGAAAAAAACAAGTAAAAGGAAGAGAACATTAACTTAGATCTTAAAAGAGCATTGTTATGCTTAAACATCTAAAGTATTAATTGGAGAAGTAGTGAAATTATTTCCCATTAATAAAAAAACAATTTTTAAATACGTATATGCAGCATTTCCCCCGACCGGGGTGGGCGATGATCGTGTAGAGTGATCTTTCAGCCGGCCGGCTATGATGGCTCTGTGGTTTTGCATCTAGATAGCTGTTGATTATTCCCCCGAGGGGCTTCTGGTAGAATGAATGACCACGTATTGCTGATATTCCAGAATGCTCCATATATCAAAGAATGCTTCGATGTTCTAGATTATTCCAATATGTCATTTTTACATTGTCTGAATGTTCCAGTATGTTCTGGAGTGTTCCAATCTTAAATCCAATATGTCCGCAATAATATACACGTCGGGGAAAGCATTCAAAAACTCTGAGCACGTAGGTCTCTCTGTCCCAAATCCTCGATTATTAAAGGTTGTACTATATGGTGACCTTGCATAACTGAGATTTAAAAGGCCATTTATACACTATACTGCTCCTGTTCAGACAGGAATTTGGCTGCCTCTTCAGGCGATTTGAGGAGAACTTTTGCGCGAAGTATTGCAGGGTATATTAGTAGGGGTCTGTATTTCCCCAGGTATAGTTGAGACATCACCGTCTTGAACTTGGCACGCAGTTCCACTACCTCACGACAATAATCTTCAAAGCAGTGTATTGGTACCTCCATGTGTTTCAGATTGCCTTTCATCCTGCGAATTTCACGCATAATCATTTCTTTTATTCTGACTTGGCGCAGTACAACTAATATCACTCTGGGCTTAGCGTTGTTGTCACTGGAGCGGGGTCCCAATCTGAAGCACTCATCCACCTCCGGTATTTTAGGAAGGATTCCTGTTCCCAAGATTTTCTGTAATTCTGTGGCAACTCTTCAGGGTTTTCACATCTCACTGATTCGTCCAGACCGACAATGCGAATATTCAGCCTGCGTTTTTGATATTCCATCTCGAATATTTTGGCTTTCTGTTCTTTATTGATTCGCGTGAGCTCCTCCGTTATTTCGCTGAGCTCCGTCTTGATTTCGTTGTAGTTCCCCTTCATCTCAGCAGTTAGGTTAACTGTGTTAGCCTCTACTTCCTTGTAGATATGAGTGAATTTGATTTCGTGGGCTTCCACTACTTTCTCCAGAGCCTCGGTGCGTTTATTCTGTGCGTCGGCGTCCGCTCTCAGCGCATCAATTTTGCCTTCAATAGATTCTTTAATAGCATCTACTTTTTGAGTTATTATCTTCTGTGATTCTGTGATAATAGCATCTACTTTTTGAGTTATTATCTTCTGTGATTCTGTGATCATTTCCTCCATTCTCTTCTCCGTTGTCTTCCCCATTTCCTCCATTTTCCGGATGATATGTTCGGTATCTGCGGAGGTCTTTGATGGGGTTGAACTTGAAGCGGCCTCTGTCAAGTCAATACTTTCTGCTGTCCGCTGTACGTATCCTGGGTCCCGCGGCGGGACCTCTTCGACTGGTTTTTGGTCTTTCTTTGGGTCTTTCCTTGATGGCATCTCGATTCTTTTGGTCAATATAGTTAGTTGATAGTCTCAGTTGATATATGCGTCAAGTTTTAAACGCATTAATGGTATATAAATATGATTTTAAAACGAAAAAAAAATAACGGGTGAGCAGCTGTGTCACATGCGACCTACTCCATTCTAAAGCTAAACCGGAAGTTAAGGTTGATTTTTAAGTTATTATTGTGCCATTGAGATTTGTCAGATAATTCTAGGCATAATCAAGCATGTTGATTGTTGAGTAATTTTGGTTTGGTGTGTCTTTGGTTATAGAGAGATATTGTTGTGTTATATACAGTAAAATAATATAAATAATAATTGTATATCCATACATAGGAGGCATACTTTAAATATATTAAAACAATAATGCATCTTTGAGTAAACGTTGAGTATCATTAAGTATCTCGAGGCTGGGGGGGCAGCATGTCCTCTTTTTTGGAAATGAAAATATGGTCACCCTAGTGTACTACATCAAGCTTCCAGCAAGTCACGGGTGTGTGGGCTAGGAGGACTAATGGCTGTAATTGCTGCTTCAAGATGGTATTTTCTTCATGGGGTGATTATTTTATTCTGTCTCATTCTGCCTGGCAAATTCCACCATGGGTGTCCATACTGACTCACTTCAAGCGTGGCCTTCTTTCATCAGGGAATGGAAGCAAGAAACAAAAAGGGATGATTCACAATTAATTATATTTGCAAGTCAAAGACATTTT